>NC_133647.1:121545792-121845792 GCF_009905375.1 Apium graveolens
ACATTTCTTTGCCATTATTACAATTCATAAATATACATAAATCTGGTTCATCAATAGTTGAAAACCTAGCCTATTGGTAGCTCCTACCTCAGCTACGACGGCATCAACGCTTCCAGAAAATTGCAGAACATTTTCTAACCGCTTGCGAATTGGAAGCTTGGTCCTGTTCATCTTGTATATCTGATGTTGTGTGATGAAAGAAGAAAGCAAGGGTGAGCAACAAGCCCACCAAAATAATATGTATAATGATTTACAATATATGAGCATTCTCATAGTACTCATGAAAGTCTTGGTCAAGAAGAAATGAACCAAGTTTGTTATCTTACCGCGACCAAGTCGCAAAATATTCAGTATATATGTACATATATACTTTTCACAATCTTTGAAATCCTCTGACATGTATAATATACACAGAGTTCCCGTTTATAACTGTATAAAGTATCGTTGCAAGGTGATCTCATATATCTAACCTTGTCTCAACGTTTTTCCGAAAATCTTTGACATGCACAAGATAATCATTTACTAGATATAAGTTTAAAAGATGAAGTTACAAGATACTCCAATATACTTATATCCGAATACTACTTGAACTACCACCGTTCCAGTTATAATCAGTTTCAAAAGTTCATCACCCAGATGAGACTACAAGATAAGACTTGAATAGATTCAATCCTTGAAATATCATTATAAATAATGAAGTTACGAGATACTTCATTAAGTCCCGATATATATATACGCCTATATATATACATTTCATACACTCCTTGAAAACCTCTGTTATGAAAATTATAAACAGAGTTGCAATATCCAATGAATTTTGGAAAGAAGAAATCCTTGGCATAAACCTGATATCTTGCTGATCAGGCAAAGATACCAATAAGTAACCTTTTCTACTAGTAGATGGACGAATTCCCCACTGGTCATCACCCTGGCCCCAATAGGACCTTATGCTGGACTGCCACTCAGCCACTTACGCATTTGATGGACTCCCACTGAGCCACTTACACTTTCATGGACGCCCACTGAGCCCATGTTGCTTATGCCGACTCAATAGATGGACTTACTTCCTGAACTTTGGGTAAGTAATCAATTCATTTATCAAAACAGCAACCTCGTTGCGAATATAAAATACACCACAGAGCCGGATCCCTCAGGTTTTAAGAGAATATTTAAATCCCCTTCGAAAGGAAGATCTTAAATATAAAAATGAGTTTTTTGGGATCCGCTCTAACTTTTAAAATCATTTCGAAGACTCGAAACATTTTTAAGAATGATTGGAGTACTGCTGATTTATTAAAATAAATCAGTCCCAATATATTAGAAAATATCTGAATATTATTATTTAAATAATATTCCCGAAAATGATAATCTCTATAAAAATAATCGAAGTAGAAGTGTTAAAACTCATACTTGAAATGAGTATTAAATAACCAAAGATATACTTATACGAAAGTACTATCTTTATTTGAATAATCAAAAAAATAAGTTTGATTATCGACACCTTATTCTTTAGTAAAATAAAGAATACATTTAAGAAAATAATCGGAATCATAGGTCCTCATATGAATATTCAAATAATATTCAATTAAATAATATAAAGTGAGTCATAAGTCCTCGAATGAATATTAAAGTAATATTCATTAAATAATATAAAGTGAGTCATAAGTCCTCGAATGAATATTCAAGTAATATTCATTAAATAATATAAAGTTATCGAATAAACCTTATTCGATTAATAGTTTTTAAAAACCATATCAATATATATATATAAATATATATATATATATATCATATACTCGGGAACATCTACTCCCGGTTTTAGAAAAGGGTTCACCTTTGGGTCCCCTATACTCAGGGTATGCGCAACTACTGCTTATCTCTAGCATATGTATTATGCAACTAATAAGCATTTGAACCAACAGATATATAAATCAAGAATACGAAACAGGCATGCATATATACCATATCTCATGCTCCAATATATTGCAAGAATTTGCTAATAACAAATATGCATTTATCACAAGATCATGCATCTACACATATACATTACAACAACAGTTATACGGGTAGAAAACTTGCCTGAGTGCTCCCGGATAGACTTAAGCTTAGAGTGGGTCCGATAACCTATGAAAAACAACATAAGTCGGAATTAAACCCCGGTCGCTTAAGAAACTAGACTTTAACCATTTAGAGTCCTAACGTTCGCTTTCGCGCTTAACGATTTACTTAAGTCGCTCGAGTACCCTCGGCTCCACTATTTTTAATAAATTAACCATTAAGGGTTTTAAGGCGATTCTTTCGCGAGTACCTTACCAACTGCCTAATTCACTTTACATAATTGTTTTTTTACCCCAATTAGTCATTTAAGGTCCTTAACCAAGGTTTCAGAGTAAGGCGAGGGGTAATGGTTCGGTCGCGAAACGCCGTTACTTAAAACGGTCGTTTCTCCTAAACCGTACATCGGAATCAAACGAACTACATATCAAACGAAGCTCGTAACATGAACTATCTAATCATGGCAATGGTAAAAACCTAGCAGTGAGTTCACGGGTCCTAATGTTAAGAGAAAAAACAGTCTAAAGTAAATTTCCCAAATTTATACCATTCCAAATCAACCACCAAGCAACCCCAATTCATTCATACAACCAAAATCCATCCATACCATACTACAACAGCCCCAACACCTCAAGTTCTCCGATTTATGTTATTCTCAAACATGAATTTAAAACTATACTTAAGTCCTTTAACTAATCAATAAGATTTCAACATCCAAGTTACTACAACTCCAACCCAAACTCTAAACATGCAAGCATCAAGCTACTATTTTACCATAACAATCAAAATCATCCTAATATACAAAGTAAAGCTAGGGTTTGGAGATGTTATACCTTCCTTGAAGTGATGTGAGTAGCTAGGAAGCCTTAAGAAGCCTTGAGATGTCTTAGGGATGCTTGGATCTTAAAGGAAAAATAAGAAAAATCAAGTTAAAAATCTTGAAATCACTATTCATTATCTTCTTCATTGATTTCTTGGAAGAGATTGAGAATTAATTGGAGGCTTAAACTTATAGGATAGCCATATCTATGCATAAGAAGGACTAGATAATTACCTTACTAATTAAGGAAGCTTGGAACTTGAACTTTGAAATTTCTTCTTCTTGAAATGAAGAAAAGCCGAGAGCAAATGTTGAAGAAGAAAGGAAATGATTTTTGTGTTTGTGATTTGTTTAGCTTAGCTTGGTTGCTTTTGATTTGATTTTGGTTAATTACCTTATTAACCTTGAAAATTGTGTGGTTAAAAACCAACCACACCTCCTCCCCCCTATGTCATGCTTATGTCACCTTTGCTATGTCATCACCCCTTACTTGCCCTCTTCTTATTGGTTTGATGACCTCATCATCCCTAACCTCCTTAATTAACTCCTAATTGTTTGCCTAATGACCACTGATCTATTATACGGTTCGCTTAACTTTCGTTCTCATTTCTCGTTTGAGGGATCATACCCTGGATCTTATTACTTGGGTTTCCTTAACCTTTCTCAATACATTATATTCCTTTTATGATCCTCTCTTATAATCCTTTAATTTAAATCCTTTTTATCCTGTTACCTTATACTCAATTCTTTCAGTATCTAGTGGATTTCCGGGAAAAATCAAAGTGTTCGGATTTGGATTCTGACGATCTTTACATACACTAATATACCATATAGAGTACTAATAAAATCTCAGAATATCCATATTAAAACTCCTACATAGTGTGGCATGAAAAGTTTTCTTATTCAGCAATATCAGCAAAAACACTATTCATAAGGGTTACAAAAAGTTCAAAATTTTGGGGTTATTACAGTCTCCCCTCCTTAAAAGGATTCCGTCCCGGAATCAAATAGAAAACAAATGGGGGTACTTTTCTAGCATTGCGCTCTCTAGCTCCCAATTTGATTCTTCCACATTATGATTCTGTCATAGCACTCTGACTAGCTTGATCACTTTGTTCCGAAGCAACTGCTCCTTCTTATCCATAATCTTTACTGATTTCTCCACGTAAGTCAGATCTGGTTGCATATCCACATGCTCGTACTCCACTATGTGTCTGGCATCCCGATGATACTTCCTTAGCATTGACACATGGAAAACATTATGAACTTGTTGTAGGTTCGGGGGTAAGGCTAGCTCGTAAGCCAACTTCCCAATCCGTCTTAGTATCTCAAAAGGCCCAATGTATCTTGGGCTTAGTTTTCCTTTCTTTCCGAATCTCATTAATCATTTCCAAGGGATACCTATAACATTACTAGGTCCCCTATTTCATACTCTTTGTCCTTTCGAGTCAAATCAGCATACCTCTTATGTCCATCTTGGGTTACTACCAGCCGTCCTCTGATTAGATCTATTATATCCCTGGTCCTTTGGACTACTGCGGGTCTGAGCATCTTGCGCTCTACAACTTCATCCTAACATAAGGGAGATCGACATTGTCTTCCCTCAAGGATCTCATAAGGCGATATCTCAATACTGATATATGATCTATTGTCGTAAGAAAACTCAATCCGTGTTAAGTGATCATTCCAAATTCTTTCAAGTCTATTGCACCGACTCTCATTATAGCTTTTAGCATTAGAGCTTTTGCTTCTTAATACCCATTCTTTTCCAGTTCGTAATCGCTACTACCTTCTGTTCCTAATATTATACTGGTTATACTTTTGCTTGTTAGCGTTCTATAACCTTTTAATAACCACATCAACCTTAGTATCACAAATATGTTTCCATTCTGAATACCACCATAACTTTACTACTCCTTTTTCAGCTGTTTCCATTTTCCAAAATTTGATCAATCATATAGAAGTAAAGGAATTTGTTGAGAGATCACTATGATCATGAACACTTGTTACATTGCATAGTTAGTACAGAAGGTGGCCAGCCTTTAGTACTTGACAAGCAATTAAACAACATGTGGTATCCTACTAGGCTTCTATCACACATATAGATAGTCATTCGACAATACCTCCCCTTCTGGAAGGGTTGTTCTTCTCAGCTTACATGAAATGAAAAGAAGAGAAAAGAACGAACTGAAGAGAATTGTATATTCGTAAAAAAAAATTTATTGCCATAAAATATCTGGCTTGGAATCTACCTCTGAACTATAGAGGTTTGTCATAGGAGAACAAAACATATATGTATTTATATCAACATCAAGTATTATAGCATCGTATTTCACATGCCTAAATATTTTTGCTATTCCGTCCATCATTCTATGGACCCATGCTCTTCCTCGAGCTTATACACAATCACCTTTGAAACTCCCTCGATATCGAAAATCGAATCTGGGATCTCATTCTAGACATCATCGTTACTAGAATTCTATGCTTGCACCGCCACCTTCCTCATATAGTAATACGACTCTCTTTTCATAAGAGGGAATAAATGTTCAATAGGTAGATACTCTACTTAATTAGTCTATCAATGATAACTTATACACTACCATGACCCGATTAGTGGTACTCAATCTCAACATCCATTCCAATACAACTCCCACGGTTGTAATCAGCTCATTACTCGCAGAATCATTGCTGCATTACTATGGTCCACCACTGACCTACTGTCGTCATTCACTTTCCATGAAATCTTAATATCTAACCATACGGAGTCCATACATGTCGTATAGAATACTTCTAAGGAGTTAACATAATCACCAATTATAATTCATGAAGAACACTCCAAACTCTGACGTACTTTCATGACATGAAGTAGATAAAATTGCAGAAGAGTTTCAGTCAAAGCAATGATAGAAGGTTAATACCATTCTTAATCGTATGCCTTAAATAGAAGACTTACCTCAAGGGTTCGTCTAGTCCTTTTTGAAACATGGTCCTGGCTTATCTCAAGATAGTATCTTCTGAGATAGATAGCCCGCTCATGGCGATTACACGAATTAAACCTTTACCAACTACTATTACGGTTGGGTATTGCACAGTCATCAGAAGGAATGTCAATCTTCCAAACCATAATACAACCTTCATAGCTTTAACCATCATCACTGTATTCCTTTGGCACAAGCGCCTATAATTATCCTCTTACCTTTAAAGTGTCGGCCACCTCTTTGGCCTTTCCTGATAGTAAAATTTCCTTACAGTCAATGTCATTTTAACCACCTTCAAATAAATTTTCTACCTCATTTCAATCACAGCTTATGTGAAGATGTTTTCCTTAAAATCTGATGAGTAAAAAAAAAATCACCATTTTTCCATAAGTTATTGCCTCAGTCTTTAGAGGTTAATCACTGTCACGACTGACTCCCAATCATACTTAGAACATCTTTTATCTTAAGTCCTAATTACCCTGAGCAATTTCGACCATTACTGGTTCGATCCATACTTTCTCGTGGTTTAACACGTGCCCACTGGGCATCATTATAATTACATCATATTTCCTTTATCAACATTTCTATTCTTGAGAATTTTGAATATTACCTTTCTCCTTGTAAAACCTCTAAGGTTATCCTTGAATCGTTCCTCATGTATTCCCTAGATACAGGGCATATCAAGATACCATTTATTAATACTAGAATCATTGTCTATATACTTCTGAAAAAATTCTCCACTGATTCTTAAAGGTTGTTATTACCTTAATCCTTTCCAATTCATACTGTCAAAACTCATACTATCCCTATTAAGGGTGAAATGCCAACCTTTATGAATTCCCCTAGGATTCGTTTTAAGTTACCGATGTTCTATCCTTAATTCCATCTTTAAAAAGGTACATGCATCCTTCCATGGATCAATCAAGTCATATATCCTTGATACGGGTGTCTTATTCAATCATTCCCACCTCGATAGTATATGCCTAATTTCACAATAACATCTGTATTCAAAATGAGGTCAATCAATATGGCCTCCAAAAGATAACAACGGTTATCCGCTTTTCTTGCCTAATTTGGTAACGATAACAAGGATGTTCTGGAAGATATTGGTCGTGTTCAACGTGAACCTCTTCTTAATAATTCCTTATTTACTTTTGTTGTTTATCTCAACAGTCACCTCAATGTTGGGATATCTTTCATACCTGGCGTCTCCCTTTCTGGGTATCGAGCCACCGGTCTTACACTTCACATTCTTGAAGGTCACTTCCTTCATCCAATTTTCCTAATTTCTTACTTCCTTGTCTCCTCAGTCTATCCGCGTCTCATTATTTATCCTTCGAATTATCTCAAGGTTTCCTCGAATCCTCCCAACTTACAGGGGATAAAATATATGTATCTCTTATGCCTTCAACCATCAATTTTAACTCATGGTGAATCACCCTCATCCTGATGAATGCATATTTTTCTATTTCTATTGCTACGAGTCTTTAGGGTTTCCTCATACCCAACTCCCTTATCATACCTCAAACTCTATTGCCTTTATATTCCTTTCCACTTCAGTTTCTTTTTATTTTCCTTTCTCTTATCATTATTTCATGAACCAACACAACATAAGCATTGATTTCAAACATCCCGTCATTCTGGATTCGTGTCCTCATAACGAATCTTGATAACTTTTACAACTTAGATTCATAATTCATCATACTCGTCTGCCTTTGTTCTGGCTCTAAAGCTTTTACACTATCTCCATAACCTTGGGAAGTACTTTCCTAAAAACAATTTACTGAACTTAAATCAGTTTATTATAATCTCTTGCTCCGTGCCTTCCTTGGCCTTTCACCAGCGGGTGGCCTCTCTCTTAGGAGGGTAAGTGACAAAACAGTCTTTTGTGATTCGTCAATCATTTAGAATCTCAAATGATTCCAATATTTCCTTTAGCCAGGCTCTTGCCTCGACTGGGTCAACCTGTTCCTTGGAACTCTGAGAGCTTAGCGATTTAAAGGTCATGAAAGAATTTCCTACCGCATTGTTTCCTCAAGGTGGTGGTTGGGGATAATAGTCTAAGTTCTTTTTAGACAGGTCCATGAATTGCCGTATAGGAGTACCGTCTCGGGTCTCCTTTCCTTACTCGACTTTCTGTTTCCTTAGTATGAAATGTTTCATCCTTCTCCCATACTTGGGATTATCTTATACGCTAAAATCCTCATTTTCCACTTCATTATGTTATGGGTTCCTTTTATCTTGATGGCGTCCTCCCTGACTATCACATTCAGGGTTTGCCCTTAATCTTATTCCTTGAACTATGACTTTCATCTAAGATCTCATCTTTAAGCTCTTGAACATTTGGAACCCAAATTCTATAGGAATACCTCATTATTTCCTTATCATCTTTCTCGGTATTAATCTCATATCTATTTGTTGGCTCTCTGCCTTCATTCATCACTTTTTCTGGCACAATATGTTCTTTTCCAATAATTCGGTCTGTATTGCAATCTCAAACAGCTTTTCGGTACCGGCTCCGGTTACCTTCACTTCTATTTCCATTTTCTCAAAATCTCTTATAAACTCTCCCAGACATTATTATCTTGAGTCTCTCCTTTTTACTAAGGGCATCAGCCACCACATTGGCTTTCCCCGAATGATAAAGAATCTCCCAATCATAATTCCTGATTAGCTCTAACCGCCTCCTATGGCGTATGTTGAGCTCTTTCTGCGTGAAAATGCACTAGAGCACTTATGGCTTGTGTAAATCTCGCACTTCTCTCCATACAAGTAGTGCCTCCTATATTTAGGGCAAAACTATTGCCACGAGCCCAAGCTCATGGGTGGGGATATCGAATTTTATATTCCCTTAATTGTCTTGACGCGTACGCGATTACCTTGTTGTGCTGTATAAGAAGCACCCTAATTCCTTATGCGAAGCGTCACTACACATCACAAAATCTCCTTTTCCATCCGGAAATGCCATCATAGGGGCCGTCACCAATCTTTGCTTCAGTTCTTGAAGGTTGTTCTCGTATTTCTCTGTCCATTCAAACTTCTCAGTCTTACGAGTAAGCCGCGTTAAAGGGGGCTACTATCTTTACAAACTTGAACGAACCTCCGGTAGTGACCGACCAATCCTACCTCTGGTAGTCGACCTAACCATGGTCATCAATTCATCAGTGGTCCTTTATTCATTCTTGTCAGGATCCTCCATGGGATCCTCCTCAGCAACCATCCCTTCTAGGACAACATCCTCAACCGCTACATCCTCAATATGAACATCATCCGATCTCACGTTAGGACGCTCTATCGGATCCATAATCTGATCTCCAATAAGTAATAAAACATCATCGCGTTGTTGCTCCTCAACCTCAGGGTTCGGAGTCCCGCTACCATATACGATAACGAACTACGCTTCTATCACGATATTTATAAGGGTTCCCATAAGGGTTTTAACTGTCAGTACTACGTTAGGTAGCCCGACTATGAACTTGGCAAGAGTTCTTATTATCTTAGTGAACTTATTATCTTAACGTCACATCATCTCTGAGGTTTATAACGCTTGGCTCTGATACCATTCCTGTAACACCCCCAAATCCGGGGTCGGGGATCCGGGTTGTCACGAGTTCTATTTCCCTTAATAACACCCAATCTTAATAAATAATCAACTATTCTGTATTGTGACCCCACCATAAACACACACACCACAAGTTATAGTCTCAGAGATGAATATCCCAAAAATAATCACAAGTCATTTTATTCCACAATTATATGTTAATACACCTTAAAAGGGTTTCTGAATAAATTTACATTTCTTTTCCATTATTACAATTCATAAATATACATAAATCTGGTTCATCAATAGTTGAAAACCTAGCCTATTGGTAGCTCCTACCTCAGCTACGGCGGCATCAACGCTTCCAGAAAACTGCGGAACATTTTCTAACCGCTTGCGAATTGGAAGCTTGGTCCTGTTCATCTTGTCTATCTGATGTTGTGTGATGAAAGAAGAAAGCAAGGGTGAGCAACAAGCCCACCAAAATAATATGTATAATGATTTACAATATATGAGCATTCTCATAGTACTCATGAAAGTCTTGGTCAAGAAGAAATGAACCAAGTTTGTTATCTTACCGCGACCAAGTCGCAAAATATTCAGTATATATGTACATATATACTTTTCACAATCTTTGAAATCCTCTGACATGTATAATATACACAGAGTTCCCGTTTATAACTGTATAAAGTATCGTTGCAAGGTGATCTCATATATCTAACCTTGTCTCAACGTTTTTCCGAAAATCTTTGACATGCACAAGATAATCATTTACTAGATATAAGTTTAAAAGATGAAGTTACAAGATACTCCAATATACTTATATCCGAATACTACTTGAACTACCACCGTTCCAGTTATAATCAGTTTCAAAAGTTCATCACCCAGATGAGACTACAAGATAAGACTTGAATAGATTCAATCCTTGAAATATCATTATAAATAATGAAGTTACGAGATACTTCATTAAGTCCCGATATATATATATATGCCTATATATATATACATTTCATACACTCCTTGAAAACCTCTGTTATGAAAATTATAAACAGAGTTGCAATATCCAATGAATTTTGGAAAGGAGAAAACTTTGGCATAAACCTGATATCTTGCTGATCAGGCAAAGATACCAATAAGTAACCTTTTCTACTAGTAGATGGACGAATTCCCCACTGGTCATCACCCTGGCCCCAATAGGACCTTATGCTGGACTGCCACTCAGCCAGTTACGCATTTGATGGACTCCCACTGAGCCACTTACACTTTCATGGACGCCCACTGAGCCCATGTTGCTTATGCCGACTCAATAGATGGACTTACTTCCCGAACTTTGGGTAAGTAATCAATTCATTTATCAAAACAGCAACCTCGTTGCGAATATAAAATATACCACAGAGCCAGATCCCTCAGGTTTTAAGCGAATATTTAAATCCCCTTTGAAAGGAAGATCTTAAATATAAAAATGAGTTTTTTGGGATCCGCTCTAACTTTTAAAATAATTTCGAAGACTCGAAACATTTTTAAGAATGTTTGGAGTACTGCTGATTTATTAAAATAAATCAGTCCCAATATATTAGAAAATATCTGAATATTATTATTTAAATAATATTCCCGAAAAGGATAATCTCTATAAAAATAATCGAAGTAGAAGTGTTAAAACTCATACCTTAAATGAGTATTAAATAACCAAAGATATACTTATACGAAAGTACTATCTTTATTTAAATAATCAAAAAAATAAGTTTGATTATCGACACCTTATTCTTTAGTAAAATAAAGAATACATTTCAGAAAATAATCGGAATCATAGGTCCTCATATGAATATTCAAATAATATTCAATTAAATAATATAAAGTGAGTCGTAAGTCCTCGAATGAATATTCAAGTAATATTCATTAAATAATATAAAGTGAGTCATAAGTCCTCGAATGAATATTCAAGTAATATTCATTAAATAATATAAAGTTATCGAATAAACCTTATTCGATTAATAGTTTTTAAAAACCATATCAATATATACTCGGGAACATCTACTCCCGGTTTTAGAAAAGGGTTCACCTTTGGGTCCCCTATACTCAGGGTATGCGCAACTACTGCTTATCTCTAGCATATGTATTATGCAACTAATAAGCATTTGAACCAACAGATATATAAATCAAGAATACGAAATAGGCATGCATATATACCATATCTCATGCTCCAATATATCGCAAGAATTTGCTAATAACAAATATGCATTTATCACAAGATCATGCATATACACATATACATCACAACAACAGTTATACGGGTAGAAAACTTGTCTGAGTGCTTCCGGATAGACTTAAGCTTAGAGTGGGTCCGATAACCTATGAACAACAACATAAGTCCGAATTAAACCCCGGTCGCTTAAGAAACTAGACTTTAACCATTTAGAGTCCTAACGTTCGCTTTCGCGCTTAACGATTTACTTAAGTCGCTCGAGTACCCTCGGCTCCACCATTTTTAATAAATTAACCATTAAGGGTTTTAAGGCGATTCTTTCGCGAGTACCTTACCAACTTCCTAATTCACTTTACATAATTGTTTCTTACCCCAATTAGTCATTTAAGGTCCTTAACCAAGGTTTCAAAGTAAGGTGAGGGGTAATGGTTCGGTCGCGAAACGCCGTTACTTAAAACGGTCGTTTCTCCTAAACCGTACATCGGAATCAAACGAACTACATATCAAAACGAAGCTCGTAACATGAACTATCTAATCATGGAAATGGTAAAAACCTAGCATTGATTTCACGGTCCTAATGTTAAGATCAAAAACAGTCTAAAGTAAATCGGGCATTACGACGGCTATGTTTACGCGATTTCCCAAATTTATACCATTCTAAATCAACCACCAAGCAACCCCAATTCATTCATACAACCAAAATCCATCCATACCATACTACAACAGCCCCAACACCTCAAGTTCTCCAATTTATGTTATTCTCAAACATGAATTTAAAACTATACTTAAGTCCTTTAACTAATCAATAAGATTTCAACATCCAATTTACTACAACTCCAACCCAAACTCTAAACATGCAAGCATCAAGCTACTCTTTTACCATAACAATCAAAATCATCCTAATATACAAAGTAAAGCTAGGGTTTGGAGATGTTATACCTTCCTTGAAGTGATGTGAGTAGCTAGGAAGCCTTAAGAAGCCTTGAGATGTCTTAGGGATGCTTGGATCTTAAAGGAAAAACAAGAAAAATCAAGTTAAAAATCTTGAAATCACTATTCATTATCTTCTTCATTGATTCTTGGAAGAGATTGAGAATGAATTGGAGGCTTAAACTTATAGGATAGCCATATCTATACATAAGGAGTACTAGATAATTACCTTACTAATTAAGGAAGCTTGGAACTTGAACTTTGAACTTTCTTCTTCTTGAAATGAAGAAAAGCCGAGAGCAAATGTTGAAGAAGAAAGGAAATGATTTTTGTGTTTGTGATTTGTTTAGCTTAGCTTGGTTGCTTTTGATTTGATTTTGGTTAATTACCTTATTAACCTTGAAAATTGTGTGGTTAAAAACCAACCACACCTCTTCCCCCCCTATGTCATCACCCCTTACTTGCCCTCTTCTTATTGGTTTGATGACATCATCATCCCTAACCTCCTTGATTAACTCCTAATTGTTTGCCTAATGACTGCTGATCTGTTATACGCTTCGCTTAACTTTCGTTCTCGTTTCTCGTTTGAGGGATCATACCCGGGATCTTATTACTTAAGTTTCCTTAACCTTTCTCAATACATTATATTCCTTTTATGATCCTCTCTTATAATCCTTTAATTTAAATCCTTTTTGTCATGTTACCTTATACTCAATTCTTTCTGTATCTAGTGGATTTCCGGGAAAAATCAAAGTGTTCGGATTTGGATTCTGACGATCTTTACATACACTTATATACCATATAGAGTACTAATAAAATCTCAGAATATCCATATAAAAACCCCTACATAGTGTGGCATGAAAAGTTTTCTTATTCAGCAATATCAGCAAAAACACTATTCATAAGGGTTACAAAAAGTTCAAAATTTTGGGGTTATTGCAGATTATGTAAGTTATTTGTTAAAAAATGAAGTGAATTATTGGTGGGAATCAACTAGAGCGTTAGAAGGAGAAGGCCCTGTTCCATGGGCTAGGTTTACTGAGTTGTTTTTTTTTGGAAAGGTATTTCTTAGATTGTGTGCGAAGTCAAATGAAAATCGAGTTTTTGGAACTGAAACAAGATGAAAGTAGAAGTGTGTTGGCGTATGAGGCCAAGTTTGCAGAATTGGCCAGATTAGTTCCTGAGTATGTAAGTATGGAGATTCAGAAGGTAAGAATGATCTGACAAGGGTTGAAGCCTGGAATTCACAGAGGAGTTATGGTATTGCAACTTAAGACATACTTCTCTATGGTTCAGGTCGCCCTAGTAATGGAAGGTGACCAGAGATTGACTGTTAAGGATGAAAATGATAAGAAAAGGAAGTCGGAAGGTGTTAAGGATAAAGCAAACCAAGGAGAATCCACTCAGGGATTTGAGAATTGGTTTGGCCGGAATAGGAGTAAGAGATTCCGGAGATAGAATTTATTTCAAGATAGATCTAGTGCTACTTCAGTTGCTTCCACTCCAGCCCAGTCAATCAAGTGAGTAGTGGATTGTAAGTCCTGTCATAGGAGACGCAGTGGTGTGTGCAAAAAGAGTGTGCAATGTTTTAAGTATGGATATAAGGGTCATTATGCCTCGAAAGGTAACCCATGAGTTATGTATTACAATTATGGAGAAAGTGGGCATGTTGCAAGGAGTTGTAGAACCGTTATTCAAGATACTACATCACAAGTGTTTAGAAGTTGAACGTAGTTGCAGTTGATCTGACACCCTCCGAGTTAGAAGGGTTAATGTGATTTTAGGATTAAGTTGGTTGTCCTGTGTTATGGCGAGGAGTGGTTTTTAGCGATGTGTAAAGTGCACAAAAGTAATATAAGGAATTCTTCCAATCATGCGAGAAAAGAAGTAATAAGCTAAGGATATAAGGTAGATTCACCATCTGTAAAGATACGAGGAAGCGAATATTTAAGCTGGAAGAATGTTCGGTAATAATAAATGCCCTGGAGCCTCTGGAGGCCAGTGGAACGAAATAATTAGTTCGATAAAGGTAAAAGTTATTGGAAGGAGGAAAGTGAGCATATCAGATATAGTCCATTGAGATGCACCAGTGATGTTACTGGAAAGGGGAATGAAATTATGAGATTGTATACTGATTATCGGGAGTTTAATAAATGATAAATAAGAGCAGGTAACCCCTATAAAGGATTGATTACTTATGTGACCTAATTCAAGGAGTATGTGATTTCTACGGGTTTGATTTAAGATACAGCATGAGGGCATGTCCAAGATTGCAATTAGGATGGGTTATGAGCGTTGCAAGGCTGGTGATATCATGTGGAGTGACAAGTGTATGAGTCGTCTATAAGGATTTAAAGAACATAGTGTATAAAGAGTACTTGGATAAGTAAATTGTATTTATTGATAACATCCTCGCCCATCTAAGGGTTAAGGAAGACTAAGTTGAACACTTAAAGAAATGTCTGCGAAAGGTTGAGAAGTAGCAATTGAATACTAAGCTTCAAAAGTATGAGAATTTGATTAAAATTGATTATGAGCCATGGTTGTTAAAGTGACTACCCACCAAGAAGGGTCCTTTCAGGGATAAATGTCTTGAGTAGAAAAAAAAATTGAATATTATTAAGATTATTGAAGAGTTAGCGGGAGAATGGAAGAAGTTAGGAATTGAAGATTCAAGTACCCGGAAGTAATGGAGAGTAAGTGTACGAGATCACATTTTCAATCAGAAGGAATGGGAAGAATCAAGCAGTGTTAAAAAGAAGTGAATCAAGAATTGAACGTGACTAAGATTCTGAGGAAATTGAAAAGAGTAAAAGTTAGAGTTCGAATACCGAAAGGTGATAAAAATTGAATATATAAAATTACTATCTAGCTAGACGAATGAGAATGAGTAAGAGGTGTTTGGAGGTTGGAACTAAATTGAAAATGAATACTACCTATCATCTTTAGATGAAGGGTTAAAGTGAGAAGGTGATTCAGACAATATAAGATATGTGGAGAGTATGTATGATGGGTTTAAAAAGGGGAACTGCGATAATTACCTACCCTAGATTGAGTTTTCTATGATAATAGTTACCCTGTTAGTAAGAAAATACTACTTTGCGAAGAGTTGTGTGGACATAAGCATGAGTCCTCCCTCTATTGAGAAAAAGTGGGAGTAGAGATATTGTTAAGTCTTAGATTAATTCAGTACATTTAGAGTGTGGTGGTGTTGACTCAGAAAAGAGTTGAAACAACTCATGATATACAAAGAGAGAAAGCGGATTTGCATCGAAAAGATATGGATATATAGAACGAGGATCGTGGTATAGGAAAAAGTTTTACCTTGAAAGAGATTAGTTAAGTTTGAATAGAAGGGACAAGTAGAGTCTTAACCGTGTTGAACCATTCGAGGTATTGATAAATATAGATAAAGTTGCCCCTGAATTGTCGTGGCTGCTGCAGTTGCAGTATATGTATATAATGTGTTCTGCGTATCAATAATAAGGCGATAAGTATCTGATTCGAACCAGGTTGTCAATTGGGAGCCAATGGGCTCTTATCCAAATTTATTCTGCATGGAATGATCGATCCTAATCCTGGATCATTGAAAGCGAGTCCTTAGAAAAGAATTTATGTCCATATGGAGTATGCTTTGAATAAATCCCTGAGTCGAAGAGTTTACTTGAGAGTTAGAGTCAGATATGCTTGACAAATATCCTCAGGTATAGTTAGACCAGATTCTGAGGGCAGAATCTTTTTAAGGGGAGAAGAATATAATGACTCGTATAGTTCTGTATTATTTAAATACGTGATTATGTAATTATTAAATAAATAAAATATGTGTATAGCTTCTGTCAGCTCGGTGTTATTTTATTAATATATATGTGTGTGAACTACGGTGTACCGGGTTGTTGGTGTAATTAATTATTGAGTTGCACTGAATTGTTTTTACTTTTAAAAGTGAATTTAGTGAAAATTTATTTGCATAAGTATTTAGAATGTCTTTAAAATTGTTTTATGGTTTCATAATTACAATAATTATTTTTGGGATTTTATAAAATTTAGAAATCAATATTTCATCAATTATTTAGCCCTGTACGATTTTCTGATTGAATTCATTTGTAAAATCCGTATTTAATTTCTGAATTCTTCAAAAATTATGAAACTCATATTTATTTAAGGTTGAATTATTGTGGAAATTTTAAAATTAGTTTGGTAAATTTTCGGATCGAAGTCATCTGTGCGTTTATCCACTAAATTGTAGAATCTGAGTATATTGTTCAGTTGAGAAATTCATATTTAATTATGAAAGTTTTATTGTACTAACTTTTAGTTATTTCGAGAATTATAAAAGTATTTTAGGAATTTTCTTTATGAATTTTCAGGCGCACTTTGATTCGTTTATATTGAAAGAACGAGTCAGAATCAAGTCCCGGGGGTATTAGGATACGTGTCCACTTTTTATAAAAAGAAAGGACACGTATCAGTTTTTTTATTCAACTGTGTGGCAGCTTCTCGATTTTTCTCGACTGAACTCATAAGAAATTACAGAAACAAATTGTTTGGGGGGGGGGGTGCAATCGATCTCTACTCTCTCTCTTGTCTGTCCCCTCTCTCCCTCTTCTGTTTCTCTCGATTCGACACCGTTTTCCTTTTCTTTCCGGCGACTCTGCCGTTGGTTCCTACTATTCCGATGATCTGTTCTGTTCCGGCCGTTTGGTTGTGGTTCAGTCAAGATTATGGGTAAGTATATATACACAGGTGTGTGTATATCTCTGTTGAGGATGTTGTTTGCGCTTCGCTTGTCCGATTTTATCTCCTGTTTCCGGCTGTGGTCGTTTGTTCCGGTGTCAACATCGCGTGTATGCGTGTGTTGCTGTGGTTATTATTTATTTATTTATTTAATTATATCTGATTTTCTGCAGAAATGTTCGAGTAATATTCGTGAGATTAAAAGATTTTTCGTGCGGGAAATTATTAAAAATAATCGGTGAAATTCGTGATTGGAAACCCGATTCGGGTACCTCCGAATTTTGCCGTCGTCGACGATGAGCCTCGGCGAGTCGACGGTGGACCGTGATGATCGTTATCTGAGTCCTAAAATTTTAAAATATTAATGTAGTTCGTAAATTATTTTCGAGACATAAATAATCGGATAATAATAATTAATTGATTTGGATTGATTGTTGATTGAGACGTCGAATTATATCGACGGGTAGTCCTGTAAACAAAGGAGACGCTGCCCGATTTCCTGGAAATCGAACTACAGAAATACGGGAGCGTATCCGGTAATTATTGGGAGGTCAAGCAAGTATAAACATATATATATATATATATATATATATATATTCTGTGCGAAACGTGATTGTATGTGGTGGTGAATGTTTTGTTAAAACCATTTCGTAAAGGGACGAGTAAGCGTATCTTATGAAAATGAACACCAAACTGATTTCTCGAGAACGTGAACCCTGATTGTTGAATGTGTTATTGTATTGTAATAATGTATATAAGTACGAGTCGGGTTTGAATATCGTTGGGTAGAATTGGTATTGAGGATATGTCAAGCATACCTAGACGTCTAACGTAGGGTATTTCGGCTCTGTAGGTTCTGGTCGAAGGACTCAGGAATTGATATCAAATTAAGATAATCTAGTGATCAGTCGGCAAGTGTCTCGAGGTTCCCAAGCAAAGAACCCTGAGAGTCCTGGATACTATCTTGAGATAGATTGTTGCGAAGCAGGGATGTCTTCTAGTGAGACAGTCATTTTTCCATGAGAGCCTGAACGTTCAAGTCTATCAAAATGAGTTAGTGATAGTCGTAAAGCTCTGCAAGGCAAGTACCCCTGACCATTCTTTTATGGTTTAGTGCATATGAATAGCTAAATGTTTTATTCTCGTAATGGAACAGAAACGTTTTAAGTTACGTATCCCATGTAGTTATAAATCAATGTTTTTAAATTGTTTTGGGGAAAAATAACTTCGAAAGGTACCTATCTCGAATGGAATGATTTGCGAACTGGATTTTATATGTGTGCTTGTTAAATAAATTATTTTAAAAATGAGATAGGTACAAGTATTTTGAAAACTGGATAAAACGGTCATATATGGGATATATTGGGGCCAGAGTAGGCCTATTGAGGTGGCGTAAGAGGCTAATTTGGTTGCGCGCACTATAAAATGGATTAGTCCAGCAGGTCAGAGACCTAGCTAGTCTCTGAGTTCCGGAACAGGTGAATGAGATGGCAGTTGGAGCCATCTGGTGTTGATAGCCTGATCAGCTGTCTTCACATATCCGCTACGTATCTGATTTGGATTTGTGATTCCCGTAAGAGCATGAGTAGTTGATATAGTGGATTTGGAAATGAAAATGGCATGCTAGAATTATTCTCTGGTATTTATGGACAGCACACTACTGATGTTATTGTTTTACAGAGCATGCTAGTTTTGATATCCAGTTTATATCATGTTTTACATGTTTCTGGCAAGTTATGAATTCTGTTTCTATAACTGCTTTACTTTAAACTGTTTTACTTGTTATTCATATAGCGGTGCTACTGAGCAAGCAATTGCTCACCCTTGCAGAATATCTTATATGTATTACAGATGCCTAGGAGATTCTTGTGCGGTAGTCAGGGTAGAGTTCCAGCTCCTTTCGTGTCAGGCTCCTCTGGGATAGTTGTGCTCAGACCAGATGAGGTATGTTGAGTTGTTGCGTTAAATTAGTGGTCGGGATCGTATAAGGTAATTCGGGTTGTGTTAGTTGAGTAGCCTAGATCTTACTTAAACTTGGAAAAGGTCTTGGTAAAAGGGGTCGTAGTTATGTATCATTAATGAGTTGGACTGATTTATGACAGTTGTTATTGTTGTTGGTGACGTCAACTCCTGACCCCGGGGTTGAGGCCGTCACAATAGGTAACTGTAAGCAAGTGTCCAAAATCTTATTTGGATCACTTACTACTAAAAATAAGGTACAGGTGGGTCTTAGGTTAACACCTTTCATGATTGAAAGATTTAGGACCTACCCTTACCCTATGCCTGATATGAGGAACAATATAGTTCAACCTAGTGCAACAATGGTTTCTGAGCCTGTGGAAGTACAAACACAGGCACACCCACAAGAACCTTCCCATGTTGAGCCTACTTTTTCAAAACCAATAGCTCCTAGGAAACCAACCACTTCATCCTCTCAAAAGGGTGAAGTGAGTAAAAATAAGAGAAATGAGGTAACCCTTACTATTTTGAATGAGAGTGGTGAGGAACAAACACAACCTAAGTCACCTTTGGTCAAAAGAACAAAGAAGCAAAAGAAAACTGAGTTGACTACTTAAGGCTCCTCTGCATCCTCTCAAAAGGATATGGTTGTAAACAAGGGACTTGAACAGATTCTAGGGGCATCCTCTCAACAGGGTGTCTCTATTGAAAAGAGCATTCTCCCAAATGCACCTTGTACAGAGTCTGCACCTGCACTTGAAAAAATTCAAGTGTATGAAAGGAGAAACAAGGATGGCACATACCATGAGAGCACATCAATTGAAGCTCCCTCATCTATTCAGGGGGAGCTACCAACACTCACTACTGAACAACAACTCTTAATCTCTCAAATTTCTTTTTCACATACTACACTTGAATCCAATCCTCAAGTGCAAACTCATTCAAGTGACATGGTTCAAGAAACCTTGCTCACCACCCAGAAACCTAATTTAGATGGTGAGAGGCTACTAACTGGGGTAGACCTTGATGACACCATCATAAACATGGGGGATTCATCAGTTTTTACTGAAGGCCCCATGGTGATCATAAATGCATCTTCATGTGTAAATCAGTCTTCACAGACTGTTAGATTTGAGGGTAGTACTCCTGAGGGGGAGCTATCTAAATCCTCTCCAATTCAATTTGAGATTCCTGTTCCAGGAACAACTCCCCTCAAAACCCTAGCAGAAATTGCATTAGCAATTGATGCTAGGAGTATAATTGCCAATGATCCTGTTATAGAGGAGGCAAGTAAATCACATTCAAGTGACAGTGTTCTGAAAGGGACACAAGGGTTTGAGTTGGTGTACATGACATTAACCAAATCAAATCCCCTCCAAATCAAATAAAGGACAACACACTGTCATAACCACAATACCCACTGTGAGTCAAACAATGACTCCTGTCATAGGTGGTTCTGTTATATTGTCACCTTCTCACCCAACAAATCAACCCTCAACTTCTCAACCTCAACAACCTTATCCCATCTCCCCGTGGCTTCAAGAAACTGCAAATCAACCTTCAACCATTGAAAATCTTGTAGTTGACCAGATTGGAGGCCTTGCACAAATCACACAACAGCTACTCATATCTAACATGTCAAATCAGGACTACCGAGTTATCATGCTCACCTACCAGACAAATGTTGAAGACAATCAAGCTAAAATTGTTGATGAATCTGGTCAGGATGCAAATTGTGATGCTTGTCTAGATAAAAAATTCTCTATTGAAATGGATGTTGTGCTAGCTAAGTTCAGGGAGGAGTATATCATTATCCTGGGAAGTAATGCTAGATCTCTAACTCCTCAGGAAGTGTATAATTCCATCAATGATGTATACAAGGCTCAAATCAAGGCTTTCCACAACTTTGGAAAAGCACTTCAAATTACATTGATTGGATATCAAGATAAAATAATGAAGATGGTGAGGGAAAAGATGGATCAAATTATCCCTTCCCAAACCGAGATAAAAAACAAATTCATAAACTTTGCTGACCAGATGTCATTGTATGATCTAAGTGGAATGGAAACACATGTCAAGAATCTCAAGACCTCATTTGTGGCCATGAATGAACAAGTTCAAAATCATATCATTCATTCTAATGATACAAGTCTGAAGCTGGATCAAATGCACTCTAGCAGATACACTCCTCCAGCCTTGCTCATGGATGAAATTAAGAAGGCTGTGCAAGACACTTTTGGGGTTTCTACTTCCTCCACAACTCAATCCTCATCCACACTGCAAGTTCAAGAACCGCAACACCAAATATCTTCTCTCAAATCTTCCAATGACTCACTGAGTGCACACAAGTACAAGCTCTTACATCCTTGGTGCAAAGTCAACAGACAGATATCAAAACCCTGGTGGACTCTTACAAGCATCTCCAAATACAGAATTCTGTTGCTTTGGGAGCCATCATGTGGAAGCTCAACATACCATTGCCCTCACTACCTGAAGATATAAGGCCAGAATTACCAACTCCCCTACTCATGCATGTCACCAAGACTAAGGGGGATATTGAGGCTAGGATTCAACAATCCAGGGATGCTAAATCTAAATCTAAATCTAAATAGCCTATTCAGGTCGGCCAAAGTTCTTCACAAACTCAACAATTTCAAGACGTGGGAAAAGAAACACTCATCAAGGCTGCAGAAGGACCAAATCAAGATCAAGAATTCAGTGAACTTCTTGCAGTCTTGAGGATGTCTCTTCAAAATAACTACATAGCATACAAAAGAGCATTCGCCAAGACTATCAAATCTATCAGGGCAGTGGTTGTGAATGTTGAGAACTACTTACAGAAGAGGATTGTTGTTAATATAATGATGGTGGTGTAGATAGATGTCTTCAAGTATCTTTGTTAAATCTTATAACTTTAAGGGCATTTGAGCTAGATGTTGTGATTGAAAAGGTGCATGTAGTCATCACAAAGGACACTCAACTTCTTCATGAGCTTAAAAATGCACAGATAGCAGCTTTTCCCGAAGCCTATCTATATCCAAATAAAGGAGTGGCCTACATCTTCCCAAGTACCAAATAATGCAAACAACTTACTATTCCTAAAAACTGTGTTAAATCAAATATGAGGACAATCATGACTATTCAGTCTGATCTAAAATACAAAAAGAACAAGAAGGCTGAAGATGTGGAGATGATAAAGATCTTAGACAGATACCTACTGAATCCAGGCACCATGTTTCCAACCACTCAATTCAACTTAAAAGATGATAAGGATGATGATGAGCAGAATCATGATGAGGAATAACCTTCTGGCTCAAATCCAAGTCAGTCTTCAAAGGCAACTGGTAGCAATGACAAGAAGCAGGATGAGAAGAAGGGAGATGACAAAAAGAGTAGAGAAGAAATAAGGAGAAAGAAAAGGCAAGATGGCTTAGAACCACAACAAACCCTACAAATCCAAATTAACCAAGCTCAACCTACCAAATCTTTTAGCTCAAACACTCAACCATCTCTCACCTCAAAGCCAAAATTTCTATACAAGCCAACTGCAAATTCACTTCTCAAAACTCCAATCACTACCAGCCAAACTAGCTTGAAGAAAATCACAACCTTACCTTCATATAAACCTCCAACGAAGACACACTTTAAATCTGTTGGGAGAAAATTAAAGCAACTGTAAGTTACTGAAAGATCACTCTAGAACTGCTATGATCAATCTGAGTTTCTGGCCACTAAACTGGTGTTTCACAGATGAAGAGGATTTTCAACAGCTAGCTAAAGAAATAGTAAGAGTTTGGGTTGTATCATATACAGAAGTTAGAATTTACTATGATGATGGTTATTTTCACTTTACTTGGTAGTAACCTTATGGACACACTTTCAACCACAAAATTCAAAAGAGTGATCAGTTTGATGAAGGATAAGGACATAATTACCAGGTTATGGAAAGCTGTTTAATGTGTATGGGTGAAAGAAAGAGACGAGAAAATTGCAAGGGCAAAGGATGAAAAGGAAGAAAGAGATATGAAGTATGCAGAAGAACTAACAAGAGTTGAGAAAAGATCAAATGAGCTTAAAGCAAAAGGGATGAGCAGACCCTCCAAAGATGGAATTTTTCTGAACATAAAAGTTGATAGATTCTCCAGATTTAGAGCTGGTTACTTAAACAGTTATTCATTAGATGAGTGGCTTAAACTAGTGGAAGCTTTGAGAGGAACTGAAATCTTAGAAGATATTGAAGTGTTAGTAACTCTGAAGGATATCATTAGAAAGGAGCCTGGTTATTAGGAATTCATGTAACAAATACATTTGTTAAAACTTCTATAACCACTCAATGTCAAATGTTGTATTTCTGTCAATTTGTATGTAAAGTTTAATTGTTCATTGTAGCTTGGGGTTAGTCTTGTTAATATGCATGAATTTGTGATAAACAATTTTCTCACAAATTGGGGGAGATTGTTGTGGAAGACATGCCTGTACTATAACAAGACTAAGTCAAACTGATAACCCTAAGAAAGTTATATGATAATCTAAGTTTGTATTTTGTATTGTAATACTTAAGTCTGTAAAAATGTAATTAGATTAGACTGGAGTAATTTTTGTAAACAGTCTCAAGCCTTAGAATAAACTCACGAAGAAGATCATGAAGATCATGCCTCAGAGAAAGTGTGAAGAAGCTTGAAGTTGAATAAATCTGTTTTGGGAAAAACATTCTAAGTCGAGAAATCTACAAGTCACAGATTAAGTGTTATAGAGAAGTCATTCGAGAACTCCAGAATGACTTATCGAGAAGTCAAGAAAAGCTTATAGAGAAGTCTCAGAGATATCGACAAGCCAAATTGAAGTCATGAAGATTGGAGATATCGACAAGTCATTTCTTTACTAGAGAACTATGAAATATCGACAAGTCAAAATGTCACTAAAGAACTCAGAGATATCGATAAGTAAATTCTACATGTTAATAAATGAAGACCTCGATAAGTCAAGTTCATATGAGTACTCAGAGATCTCGATAAGTCAAAGTTCATTCGAGAACTCAGAGATCTCGATAAGTCAAGATTTTACTCGAGAACTCAGAGATCTCAACAAGTCAACTTCACATTTGAGAACTTAGAGACTTCGATAAGTCATACCAACTATAGAGTAATAAGAGATCTCGATAAGCAATTATACTTATCGAGATGTCTAGTTCTCTATATGACTAACTAGAGATCTCGATGTAAAGCTCAAGTACAGAATGCAGATCAATTTAATATCCAGGATTATCAATCAACAAACAAATCAATCAATGATTTGAAAAGTCTACAAAAGCAGCTTGAAGAATACAAGATCAAAGGCCAAGATTAACTGACAAAGTAAAGTCATAGTCATGCACGATTTGCAAAGATACACTAAGCCAAAAATAGGAAGTTTTATTTAACTTAAAGTAGGGTTTAGTTCATGCTATTGCATGCTGTGTAAAATCAGTGGTTACTGTTCTATAAAGTAAACACTAGATGCTTTATTTTAGAAGTAACAAATAGATACGAAAAATCTTGTAACTCTCAAGAGAGAAGCTGAGTTCTTAACATAACAAGAACTCAAAAATTTGTAGCAAAACACCTACTTGATTTTAATATAAAATTAATTGAGTTTTGAAAGATAGTGTGTTTTTGTGCAAGTTTTATTATTCTTGTCAAAATATATTATCTTTACAAGTTACATTTCTTATCTACTTTGTTCACCAAGCTTGAGAAAACCAAAAAGTCTTTAAAATTGTCTGCAACACATTCACCCCCCATGTGTTGTATTCTTACCCAACAGGAATATAGTGAAACATTCTCAAAAATAATGTGTGGGTATCTCGAAACTTGATACCAATACCTTTAAAGGTAAAATGAGATCCAAAATTTATCGATATATTTTGGATGGATACATAGACAATGGTTGAGTCTAATGATATCCGATATATGAATCTAATTTGTGAGATTCATAACAATAATATTACAGTTTAGGAATGCTTCTGCGAAAAGCTAGTAGTTCCTTGTAAATCTGTATTAAAAGTCATCTAAATGAACTTATGAGTTGTTGGATGAATGTGATGATGAACAAGTAGAGTGCAAAAGACTTGGGTAATTGTTAGTCCTGAATGTCTTGATAATTTGCTTGAAGGTAAATTTCTAAGTTTGATAGAAGGCATGCGCTTCTAGTATAGTTCTTTGATAAACGAATATATCAAGAGAGATATTGATTAAAGTTAAGAAGTCAACAAATCAAGATTTTCTAAAAAGTATACTAGATTATGGTTTGTGTATGATCTTTTCATGTCCTTTGTAGGGGGGTGGAAGGATGTTAAGAAATAAAGAGAGTGGTTCTGTTTGAAAAAATCTTGTTTAAAATATATGAATCTTCTTATGAGATAGAAGCCATTTAGACCCAACGAATTTTCAGATTATGAAAATGTATATGTGGGTGGAAGGAAAGTAAAAGGTCACACTGATAATAAGAGATTACAGTCAAAAGTGATGACCTAATACACTTTAAGAAAAATTCTCGAGTTATGAGAATAAGGTTCATCAAGATGATACTTACAATTTTGTATTGTGAAATTTAAAAGTACATCAACGAATATTGAGACAGTCTTTCTTAGTAGAGACCCAGAGAAATATTTTACGTGAATATGAGGGTTTCTCTGGGTAGAGAAGAGTAGAAATTTTATATTTCGATGATCATGTTAAGTGAAATAACATAGACACAAAAAATGGCATATTAAAATTTGATATTGCTATAATACGCAATGGCTTCTAAATACACTATACATTTTGCATTTTGAGGACGCTCAAAAATTGGTAACTAGGTGAATAAGGATTGTCAATTTAAGGATGCTTAAACTCGGTAATGATGTAAATTAAAATTGCTAGTATTTGGGACGCTAAAAACTGGTAATGTCAATAACGAGTTGAAGCCTTGATGAATGACTGGTAAAGTCATTTCATAAATGTGAAATATGTCAATAATGAGATGTTAAATTAATTCAAGATTAGAGGATTGATAAATATGCATGTTTTATTTATACATGATATGCAAGTCACGGTTGATTGCACATGAGTGATCTGATCATTACGAGAATTAATGACAAGAGGATCATCTTTGAAAATTTTGATAAGATTAAAAGTTTATTTGAAGATTACAATCTTCGAGACTTTAAAAGTTTTAGATGATGCATATCACAAGTTGGTGATGTGAATCTTGAAGAGATCAACGAGGTTAAATCTGTTATAGCTATAATGGATTTGTATCTATCTTAGGATAAATGAACAAGGATCTCTCAAGAAGGATTACAAGTCTATCGTACTTTTTATAATTATACAAAATCATACATAGGCTACACAGTTGGTAAACTGAGTAGATGCACGATTACAACGGAAATTGGTCACTTGGAAGTGATTGTAATGTGATTTAAGGTGTTTGATATGTGCTCATGAGCTTGGACTGCAATACGAGAGATATCTAATTATACTATGCTGATATAGTATGTAAAATAGATATTTGACTTTGGGAACTTAAAAGTCATTGGTGAATACATTTCACACTTAGCAGTCATGTCATGAAAATCCTAAACTAAGCTCAATTCATGATGGAATATGAGTCCGGTGCATGAGATAAATGCACGTAAAAGGCTGAAATAGTAGCCACTTTGTAAAGGATATTCTAAAATGACAGGAAATGTGTCTTCAATATGTATTGATTGTGTAATCATCTGTAAATTAGGAGATCACATTGTACAATTGTATATCTCACATCTATGATGAAGATATAGTACCATTAAATAACTATTCTCAACAAGAATTATCGTGATGGACTATGTTAAGTCAAATGATAATGTTGGATCGACTAACTAGATGGTTAAGCTGAGTGTGTTTGGTTAAGCCAAGAGAATCTAGTTATACCGAGAGATAGTTGTAAAACCATCGAGAGGAATGGGCCTAGCCTATTGCTTAATAGCGTTATGGTGGACACCCAACCAATGCTGACTGGAGATCCCAAGAACTTGGTTCAATGGGCCAACTAAATCATGATGACCAAATCACTGTGGGGGAATAGTGAGACCCGCATGGTACGAGGCTAAGCTTTTGAGATTTTAATGATGTTTTGGCGAATACATGGAGTTCAGGAGTGAACACATGGAATTCAGTTGAGTAAAAGCGGGTTACTTTATAAGATAAAGATCACCTATATGGGAGAAAAATGGGGCCGCTTCAAAGGAGAATTGCGAGGCACAATTCTTAAAACACTCATGCAAAACCAGAACGATATTCCATGGCCAAAAATGGACATACTCATAGAGCTGAACGAGTCTAAATAGATATAGTGATGAGTGTATCATTGTTTACACTTTCAAGGGATGATCTTTAGATACTTATATCTCATTCATCTCTTGGTCATTTTAAGTGATTTAAAGTATCTCGAAAAGCTCTCACAGAAGAGCGCGCATTCCAAGCGTCACATGTTGCGTACACACAATATTCGCTCACTCAAGTATGGCTCAAACATGACTTAACAATGTGGGACTAAAAACCTATTAGTTATGGGTCCCCTCCACAAAGCTTCCCAAACACAACACCTTCATCTTATCCCATTTTCCTCCCACTTTTCCTCTTATTTATCTACCCCTAATTTACCAATTAATTACTCAAGCATGACATTGGCTCTTCCTATAAATACCCTCCTACCCTCACTTCATAAAATGCACCTTACTCTATTCTCTCCCTAACTTCTTAAGTGTATAGCTGCTAGATAGTCTGTCTAGTAGGAAACTTACCTTGCGGTAGTTTCAGGTAGGTCAGAATAGGGGGCCCTCATGCTTCTCTCTTCTTTCATTTCGGGTGAGTGTTGCGTAAAATTCAGTGGTGCAAGTGTACGCAATCGCAAGCAAGTAATATAGTAGTAATACCAGTTATCGCCTCAAGGACTGTAATTTTGTATCAATCGAAAGTAAATATCTAACAATTCAGTTATTGAGCACAAAAGTTGTTGAATTTTTTTATAACTAAACTAATTTATAAAGAGTAATTAACACTAAATTATACTAGAACATAGAGACGATAAGAGATTCAAATATGAAACAATAAGTCATGATAATTACTTCCCCCTAACACATGAAAATTGGTAAAAGAGTTGCGAAGTACAATAATAAATCCATAGTTCACTAGCTAGAATTCAACAGTCATAGGTTCCTCTTGAAATCACTATGGTCTAATTCCTATCAAATAAACTAACATATGTCTATGCCAATTTACTTTTCAGAATATAATTAAGCACCGATTCACAGAGCTATGCATGGTCACAATATATGTCTATATTGTAATAATATTATTATCTAACGATATAAGCATGCATCATTCAAGTTTTATGTATATTAACTATAAACCTCTTGCTATTATAGTTAATTCTTTAACCTACTTAAGTTGATCAAACAAAAGTAAGTATTAGAATGAAAGGCACTTGAACGAGTAAACCGCATGACTGCATACAACACTCTTTAACAAAACACCAATAATCTCGTGTTAGGGTTCCATAAAAATTCCAACTTAATAAAATTAGTTCATAATTATTATCACAAAATCACCCAAGAGTTGATAACACATATTCATAATGAAAAAGTTAAGGAGAGAATTTTAATCGTAAAGATGAAGAAAAATAATTCAAGTGAACGTCTTCAATGACTGTATCTCCTTCCTCATGCTTCTTCTTTCTCTCTCTGTATTGTACGTCTCTATTTTTTCCTTATACTCACTCTAATATATCAATATTAGGTCTGAATATTAATTCTAATCTATCTAATAAAGGTATTTTTAATGAATTAAAGCAAAAACAAGGAGATTTCCTAATTGTATTTGAATTTCGAAAAAGTAAAAATTCGTAGTTGATTTTTTTACTCATATTCCGGGATGATCCGGTTGGATTATAAATTCAAGACCAATTCTAAATTGAAGATCTTCTCATAAGCTTTCCATGGGCTATTAAATTGTCAGAATTGGACTCCTAGAACTCCAGATATGGCCCAAATAGTGTAGACTGCACAGCTGGCCCATAAAATCCGATTTTTAATCAAATTAAACTCAAAATCTGATTTTTTTAACTCCAAACCTTCATTTATTATATCTCCATTCTACCTACAATAAAAAATAATATTTATTAAATAAAAATCCAAATAAGTGCAAAATAACTAAAATATAGGAATAATATTAAGATAAAGTGCACGCTCATCAGTGAGTTAGTGTGAGTATTGGTCGGGCTATAGCCTTCAGGGTCTACAGCAGTAGGAGTTCGTCCAGGTGTTGCGGTTGAAACAAGGGGAGTTCTCCAGGTTATCCCGTCCATTATCGAAGAGACTGTTCTGTCCAGGTTATCCGGTCCAGTACCGAAGGAATAGAAAATCTTTGTATTACTATTCGGTTGTACCTCAACTGTTACTTCGTAAACTTGAGAGAGAATATTGTAATCATTATTATCATTATAGTGGAAACATTCGGAGTTGGTCCCGTGATTTTTACCTCTTTATCTTAAGAGGGGTTTCCATGTATAAATCTTGGTGCTCATCTGTCTTGGTTGTTATTGATCTGTTCATATTATTGTCTGTGATAATTCTCAAGTTATATTTATGCAAAGAAGGGAAACAGGAATTCCTAACAATTGGCATCAGAGCTGAGCCCACATTATTGGTGACTAGGTTAGTGCTTTGTCCGCAGTGGTTCTTTGATTCGGCATCGTATTTATACGGAAGGCTCCCCAAACACATCGAATTTCCTGGCCAACTTGTACGGTTCTAATTGATGATTCCTATAGTCTTTGGTAAATGGAAATGAAGAGTCCATCCAGTATAATGATATGTTTAACAACTTCAAATTATCTTTTATGGAAAAGCAGAATCAAAGATCTTCTTTATAGTAAGGATTTATTTGATCTAGTAAAACTGAAAAGGATCAAGCCTGTAGAAAAATATGATGTGGCTTGGAAGAAGATGAACATGAAAACTATCAGTCTTATTCGTTGATGGATTGATGACTCAGAGTACCATCATGTTGCCGAAGAAAACGGTTACAAGCTATGGGCGATATTGGAGTCTACCTTCCAACAGACTAGTTCACAAAATATATCTATTCTGTTCCGGAAGCTGATGAACATGAGGTTCAGGGATGGAAATAATATGTCAGAGCATATGAGCGAATTTCAGGGGTTATAAATCAACTTACAACTATTCAGATGGATCTTAATGAGAAACTCAGGACAAGTTTTCTTCTCAACACTTTGACTTCGAGTTGGGATACTTTAGTGGTGGCAATAACTAATAATGTGCCAAGTGATAAACTAGCGTTGCAGTCCATTAAGGAAAGTCTCCTCAGCGGGGCTATGAGAAGAAAAGGAAAGGGAGTCAGCAATGATTCCCAGGCTCTTATTATTGAGAACAGGGGCAGAAACAACTATAAGAATTTGAACATGTGGCATAATAAAAGCAAAAATTTTGGAAATTTCAGTGGCAAATCAGAAGCCAACATTGAATGCTACTATTGTAAGAAGAAGGGTCACTACAAGAAGCATTACAGGGCCTGGCTCAACGACCAGAACAATGGTCAACAAGGGAGACATGCTAATAAAAGCACACCAACTGCTATGATAGAAGATGTTGTGATCCTTTCTTTCGAGAAAGAAGAATGCTTACATGTTGATGATTAGAAGGTCGAATGGGCGGTTGATACCGGAGCAACATTCATGCAACTCCAACTTAGGAATTCTCTACAAGGTAGCAAAATGGCGACTTTGGTACTGTAAAAATGGGTAACTTTGATCAGTCAAAGATCGCAGGTATTGGTGACATCTGCATTGAGATAAACACGGTTGTTCAATGACTCTGAAAGATGTCAGGCATGTTCCGGACTTACGGCTCAACTTGATTTCTGATATGGCGCTAGACAAGCAAGGGTACATAAATATATTCGGTGGAGGAATGTGGAAGTTTCCTACGGGTTCGTTGGTGGTTACAAGAGGTTCCACTTGTGGCTCTTTATACATGACACAAGTGGGGATGTGTTCAAATGGTTTGAATACAGTAGAATATGAAACTTCAGCAAGTTTATGGAAAAATAGGCTTGACCACATGAGCGAGAAAGGGCTGAAAATTTTAGCAAAGAAATCCCTCATTCCGTTTGCTAAAGATACTGCATTAAAGTGCTGCGAATATTGTTTATTAGAGAAATAACATCGAGTATCTTTTAGCAGCCCACTGAAGAAAATGTCGGTGGTGTTGGAAAGAGTCTACTCTGATGTGTATGGTCCGTTTGAGGTGGATCCCTTAGGCGGAAACATGTTACCTTAATTGATGAGGCATCTCAAAAGGTATGGGTTCAGCTACTTAAATCCAAAGATTAAGTGTTTGAGTACTTTCAAGATTTTCATGGCATGGTTGAAAGATTAGAAAGGAAATAACTGAAGTGCCTTCGCAGTGACAACGGAGGAGAGCACACTTCAAAAGTGTTTCAAGAGTACCTTGCAAAGCATGGTATCCGACATGAAAGGGCAGTTCCTGGAACCTCACAGCAGAATGATGTTGTGAAAAGAATGAACCGTACCAATTCTTGAATGAGTCAGATGCGTGTTGAAAATGGTTATGCCGTCGAAGTCAATTTGGGGAGAAGTTGTAAGAACAATTTGCTACTTGATCATTAGATCTCCATCGGCACCTCTGGATTTTGAGATTCTGGAAAAGATTTGGTTGGGAAAGGATGTCTTCTATTCCCATTTGCGGGTGTTTGGATGCAAAGCTTTTGCACACATCCCGAAGGAGCATAGAATAAAGCTTGAAAATAAAACAACTCCGGGTATTCTTGTTGGCTACGGGGATCCGGAGTTTGGTTATTGGTTGTGGATTCCTGAATTTAAGAAGATATTCAGGAGTAGAGATGTGGTATTCCATGAGCCTCAAAATTGTGAGAATTTTGGGAAAACTCAACAACCAAGAATGTAATATCTAAGATATATCGTGTAATTATTTTTGCTAATAAATAAATATTATGCATGTTTCGTATTTATTCTGTGAAGTATTTGTTAAGTGGTATATGAATTTGGATGTTTAAAAATAATATCAATTGAGTATTTTAATTTTTATATATCCAAAATAAAATATAAATAATTATCATATCTTCCTATTTATTTTTATGTTGATTTATGATTTTATAGGAAATTTATGGATTCTATAAATTCTTTTTGAGTATTTATAAACTATTTTATTCAATCGGGAACCAATCGACGTCACCTGTTTTTACGTTTTCACAACCCAAAACTCTTCCGAGAACTCCTTCCTAACCTAATTGCAATATTCCGGGCATTTTTCATGTTTCGACTTTTTCGATCTGGCGTACAGTTTGTCCTGTGCGGGTCCCGGCGTAATATTTTCGATACATTATTCATTTCGGTAAATCAATAAAACTCGTATTTTTGATAAACGAGAACTTTTTATTAAAATATTATAACTATCATCTCGTAAAACGTGTAACCAGGCGCTGAGACCAAGACCGCAGTACAAATTGTACTGATTTGGATAATTATCCCGAAAACCAGTACCGTTTGGATCTATTTTTATAAATAAACGTACCATTTTATATCTGGAATGATCCAACGGGATACTAATTTTCCGTAATTATAAATAGCCTTTACCGTATTTTATTTCGTACCAAAAATCATTTGCAAACAGTAATTATAGAATTTTACAGAGAAAATTCATATATTCATATAATCTTTTGAAAATCAAACCAGCTTTTGAAGGTGTTAGTGATCTCTGTTTTCAAAGCTCGAGTAACAAAATCGAAGGGTTTGATGAGTACTATCAGATTCTGGAACTCGTTTTACTGCAAAATCAAATGTTTATTTTATATATTTTTATTTATTTTCGAATTATTATGATTAAAAATATAAATTTTTGTATAGATGATTATTTGAATGATTTGATGCTTGCATGTTGTAGAGCTTGTTCTCATGATAATTTTCATATGTCATATGACTGATTTGGAGTTCAATAACATGTTCAAAATTGAGTTTAATTTTTGAATTTTAAAATTAGGGTTTATAACCCGCATGAATATTCTTAATTGAAAATTAGGTTTTTTGTTCTAGGGGTTATTAGCTGTTGAAATATAGTGGGTTGTGTTCCCTATGAAATTTGCAATCGATTGGTAAATAGCTCGTTAACAGAGGATCCCTGAATCGAAGGGAGCTGTGTTTTGAAGTTTACGTCGGCTCGCCGGAAACCGGCGAACTTCTAGGCCAAATTCCGGCCAACTCAGGGGTTATTGATGTGTTTTGATTGCATGAATAGATTCCTGGTGTTTAGAAGATGTAATCTGGAGGAGATGGTGGTGTGAGGATGCCGGGAACGTGTTCTCCGGCCATCCCCGTAATTTTCCGGCGACTAAACTGCAAAATTGCAGTTTAATCCGTATACATTTGAAGATGGTGAAGTTTAGTCCCCGAAGTTTCTGGAAATTGCAGAAATAAGATTCTTGTTTTAAAAATGTTTAAAAATCATATTTCCTATTTATTTTAATGATGAAAATTCATTTTTAATTTCTGAAAATTCCAAAAATTATTATTTTAATTTCAAAAATTATTTTTAATTCAAAAATAAATCTGAATTAATTAGTTAATTAATTTTAGTTAATAATAATTGATTAATTGGTCAATTAATTCAAAAATTAATTGATTAATTGATTTAATTAATTATTAATTGATTTTAATTAATTATTTAATTAGATTTAATTATTTAAAAATTATTTAAAAATTCTGAAAAATAGTTTCGAGTTTTAAAATATTATTTTAAATTGTTTCCAAGGCTCGATAATTATTATAAAATTGTTTTGAAGCCAGATTTGGCCAACCGAACCCTGTTTATTGCTTCCAAATTGATCCAACGACCCGTTTTAATTCCGAAAAATATTTTAAAAATCATAATAAATACCCGAAAGCCTGTCTATGACCCGAGACTCCTTTATAAATGATATATCATTAATTGTTTAACGTGCTACGTGTTATATGTGACTTATTGTTTGACTGCTGGTCTATATGTTCGATGTTTATTTGTTTTTAGCGTAACTTTCAGTCCGTTAATCAGATTTGGGTAAAACGAAGGGTAGATAGAAGTATATATCGAATAGAATCGTACGAGTTGAGTATTGATAGATGCTTATAATATGTGAGCAGAAGAGGCAAGGCATAGGAAAGTGAAGCAGATAGTCGAGGAGTAGACGGTTGTGATTGAAAATTAGTGAAATATAGCAAGCTAGTACCAGGCAAGTGTTCTGAACTTTCTCGAGATATATTGTAGTTGATTAATGGTCTTGTTTCATATTGCATGTGCTTTGAAGCACTGAACCCTAAACCTTATTCTTTCTGAACCATTGATTGTTGTATAACCGAATACGAACCACAGATATACGATACTACTCCACAAATATATACAAACTAAATGCCAAACACTGAATCAAATTGCTTACATATTCAAACCATTGTACCTTATGCTTTGAAAGACCAAATCCTTGTAACCTTGAAACGTTGATTCCTTTGTTATCCAATTCTTTCATTTCCTAACAACCATTCTTTGAAATTGACATATTGATCCTTTGTGAAGACTGAAACCATTTCATTGTTAAATATCCAATGTTGCTTATGATTTTGTTTTTTGCTTTATATTGTTTATTCTGTTATTATGTTAGAATTGGATTGTTTTATAAAATGGTGGACCAGATTCGTGGTCAGAACAGATTGGTGGTCAAGTTAGGCCAATGTGTGCCTTGGATCCAGTAATTAGAGCAGAGCTGTATGCCTTGCTCGGGGTTAGTGCGTGACTAATTAGCAGCTTAACCTTGGTTTTAAAATAAAAATATAATATCCAATTCTAAAGCATTAATCATTGTTCACTTGATACCTTAATCCTTTTCACTTGATGATTATTATTCTCAGTCTGGTCATTGTGACATGTTGAGCTAGTTAGCTCATTTGTGCGATGTTGTTTATGTTCTTTTCCAGTGAAGAAGGAACCAGTTGGTAGCGAGGATCCCCAATCCAGTGCAAGAGCTAGGGGTCCAGGTTGATCGAGTTAAGCTAGCAGATAGCTTTTGAGATAGTTTAAGTTTGTAAAAGTTTGTAATAATGTTTAATATCCAGTTCTGAATTTGAATAGTTGGGATTTGGACGTTGTAATATAAAGTGTGTGTGTGTGTGGCTTGTGTGCATACTTTATCCTGTTGCGGTCCATGGTAGTTGGTAAGTAGGGTCATTGCATATTATTATTATCTTTATTATTATTATAAGCAGGTTATAAATAAGATGTGTGTGTGTGTGTGGATCCCAAACTTCTGACCCAGGTTTGGAGGGCACTACAAAGAAAATCTAGAAATTTATATATATTAGAATCTGTTGGAGAGGATATGGCATAAGATGAGGCTATGGAGCAGGGGGAGCTACCGTCTCAGGCTGAAGTTGGAGAAACTCAGCTACGTCATTCTACGAGAGATCGAAGATCATCAGGAAGATATCTTTCATCTGAGTATATCTTAGTTGCTGATGAGGGGGAGCACGAAACCTTTGAGGAAGTCAAGACTCATAAAGAAAGTAGTTTCTAGTTGAAAGCAATGCATGATGAGATGAATTCTTTAAACAAGAATGAAACCTATGAGTTTACTACACTTCCAAAGGGACAGAAGGCTTTGAAGAATAAATGGGTCTTCGAAGTAAAAAGGGATGATCAACAGCTTGTAAAGTATAAAGCACGCTTGGTGGTTAAAGGCTTTGCACAGAAGGAAGGCATTGATTTCGAAGAAATCTTTTCTTCAGTTATAAAGATGACATTAATTCGAGCTGTTCTCGGATTGGAGGCTAACATGGATCTTGAGCTTGAGCAGTTAGAAGTGAAAACTGTATTCCTTCATGGAGCTTTGAAGGAGGAGATCTACATGCACCATTCGGATGGATTTGAAGCAAAAGTGAAGGAGCACATGGTATGTAAACTCAAGAAGAGCTTATACGGGCTTAAGCAAGCGCTGAGACAGTGATACAAGAAGTTTGATATCTTCATGAGGAATCATAAGTTCAAGAGAACTGCATCTGATCACTGTGCTTATGTGCAAAGGTTTCTTAACGGTAACTTCATTATCCTGCTGCTTTATGCTGATGATATGTTAGTGGTCGGCCAAGATGCTAACATGATCCGCAAGCTGAAAGAGAATTTGTCCAAGTTCGTTGATATGAAAGACTTGGGTCCAGCAAGACAAATCCTAGGGATGAAGATTGTTCGTGACAGAACATCTAGGATGTTGTGGTTTTCACAACAAGGTTATATTGAACGAAACCTAAAAAGGTTCAATATGGATGACGCTAAACCTGTTAGCATACTATTGGCAGGACATTTCAAGCTGGATAAGAAAATGTGTCCATCAACATACCAGAAGGAGGATATGGAAGAAGTTCCCTACTCATCAGTAGTGGGGAGTCTTATATATGCATTGATTTGTACAAGGCTAGATATTGCTCATGCTGTTGGAGTAGTGAGTAGATATATGTAAAATCCTGGAAGAAAGCACTGAGAAGCAGTGAAGTGGATTCTCAGATAACTTAAGGGCACTTTCGGGTTATGTTTGAAGTACGTAGAAGGTGAACCGGAAAGGATTTACAGATACTGACATGACAGAACATTCAGATGAGATGAAGTTCATGTTAGGGATGCTATTCTCTTAGGAGCAATTGATGATATCAAATGGAAACTATCAGAAGCATCGACGGATGATGACTACAAGCATCGATGGATGATGACTACAAGCATCGATAAATGATGACTACAAGCATCGACGGATGATGACTGCATCGACAGATGAAGATGACATCGACGAATGTTGATAATCGACGGATAATGATATCAATAGATGATGATGTCAACGGATGATGAAATCAGTATTTGTCATATCAGTTGATCTTTGAGGAGGAAAAGGAAATAGGAACTCAAGTCGGTGAAGAACTTTATCTCAGAAGCAATTGTATTGGTTTCCTTATTGTTAATAGAATAAGATTCCTTATACATTGGTAGCTGTGCTCTATATAAAGCACAAATTAGGTTCATGCTATAAGCATTGCGACATTGTTATATCTTTCGCATAACCTAGCAGCTCTCAAGGATATTTGTGATGGAATTTACGGATGAGCGGAAGCGTAAAATAACATTTATTTCGTAAAAACCATATACCGCACATATAGAAAAACGTATAAAAGGGAAAAATTGAGGAATCGAAATCATACCTCGTGAATCAAAACTTTATAAAATTGGAGTGCTAGCAGTTGCTCCTCAGTGTGTGAAGCACTCTACCGGTATCCACCAAGAACGATCCTCTTCGATGAACCTTTTATAAAACCGAGCTTTTATAAAATGGAGTTTTTGGGAGAGAGAGAGAGAGGAAGAAGATGGAGGCTAGGGTTTTCACAAAACCAAAATTGTGTGTCAATAATGAATGTGCCATCCATCTCATTCTATTTATAGGGCTCTCCTAGGGTTTTATAATATATATCTTTATATATATTAACCCCCACATTTTATCTTCATAAAATGCTTTAATAATAATTAAAACTATTTTAATCATTATTTCTTTTCTTAACTATTTAGAAAATAATTCTCTCTCTCATTATTTCATCAAAGAAAATATTCTTTTATGGTGTGACCCTGTAGGTTCAATATTATGCCGGTAGTAGAAATAAATAATAATAAACTTTTATTAATTATTTACATGAATACTAAAATTCACTAAATATAATTAACTGATTAATTATATTTATTCTACATCGTGAGTGATGCTTCTCAACATATCACGACTATCCGGATAATATGAATTCACTGCTTAGAATATCAAGAACCTGTCAGTGACTAGTTACCGTACAATGAATTCCTTCTACCCTTATAATATCCCGAATAAATACAAGGCATGGATCTCGTGTCAAGCCTATCAAATTTAATCATATGATTTCTTATTCATAATGCAAAGTTCATATTAATGCAAATTAGAAACTCCTTTCTAATTTCATACACTATGGCCAGAGATTCCATAACTCGCATACTAAGAATAACATAGGATATTCTCTTCCTATACTGGAAGGGGTAGATCCTCTATTGACGTTAACTATCTCTATACATAAATCCATATGCCCAGAATAGACCTAATGGATGTCCTTGAGACTAAGGACTAAACCAAAGCACAGTTCATTATATATAAGATACCTTTAACGATCTCAAGTCTAAGGACACTTGTACAACTATCACTTAGTAAATAACTATTGACACGTGAGTAATCTCCATTAGTTGTTCAACTTATCGAGTCATGTTTAGTGAACTAATTCCCTAATAAGCACCTACATACTAGTTATAGTGTCACCACACAAATGCCTATGAGAACAGACATCCTCCTGAAGGGAGCAAGCATAGTATGTACCAATCTTTGCGGATTATTAATTACCACTTAGTAATCCTATGACCGGGAACTATTTAAGTTTAGAGTTATCATCTTAGGTCTCACTATTATGATCTCATCATAATCCATAAAAAGCTTTACTCTAAACTATGGTATATTTTATTTAAACATTTAAATAGATAGAGCCCGTAATAAAAACAAAACAAGTCTTTTATTAATTATCAATGAAATCAAAACAGATTACATAAAAGTTATTCCTAAATCCTCATACGTGATTGGACTTAGGAGATATCTCTTTCAATCTCCCACTTGTACTAAAGCCAATCACTCTGGTATCTAATACCCATCTTGTCTTTATGACGATCAAAGTGACTTTCAGAAAGTGGCTTTGTGAGTGGGTCTGCTATGTTGTTATGTGTGTCAACTCTCTTTCAATACAATACAAGAAATGTTACCGCGCTCCCACTAACCCTTTTGTAGACACATGGTTCATCTACGTTTTTGATAAAACCAAACTCTTTGATTGTCTCATCAAAACGGATGTTCCATCTATGAGAAGCTTGCTTTAAACCACATATGGTTCACAGCAGCTTACACACTAGGTTTTCATTTCCCTTGGAAAGAAAACCATCTAGCCATTTGCCAGATCTCATAGTCGTAGTAAGCAGCAATCGCAAGCAAAATCCGAACTGATTTTAACAGGGCTACAGGTAAAAGATTTCATCAAAGTCAATCTATTGCCTTTGTTTGAATCCTTTTGCCACAAGCCTGGCTTTAAAGGTCTCCACCTGGCCATCTGCTCTAATCTTTCTTTTATATACCGTATACATAGATTCCATTTCGGATTTCATGGCACTTTGCCATTTCTCTGAGTCAATACTACTCATAGCCTCATTATAGGTCACAGGGTTGTCATCATCAATAATTGACAACTCATTATCATTCTCAATGACAAGGCCATAATACCTCTCAGGTTGGCGAGACACTCTCTCTGACCTATAAACGGGCTGTTCCACAGAAGGTTGTTCAGTCTGAACAGGTGTTTCCACTTGATCCGTAGTAGTTTGTGCTTCTTGAACTTCATCAAGTTCAATTTTGCTTCCACTGTTTCCTTCAAGGATAAACTGCTTTTCCAAGAAGGTAGCATGTCTGGAGACAAACACCCTATGATCGGTGTAAAAGTAATACCCTAAAGTCTCTTTAGAATATCCCACAAAACTATATTTTACGGATCGAGATTCCAGCTTATCTGGGTCAACTTTCTTGACATAAGCTGGACATCCCCAAATCTTAACGTGTTTAAGACTCGGTTTCCTTTCTTTCCATATCTCATATAGAGTTTTAGGGACAGATTTGGAAGGCACCTTATTCAGTAAATATGCTGAGGTTTCCAATGCATAACCCCATAGGAATACTGGAAGATTCGCATAGCTCATCATAGACCGAACCATGTCTAACAAAGTTTGATTTCTCCTTTCAGATACCAATCTGGAGGAGTCCACTGGGAGACTATACCCTTTTCTTTGAGATAATCCATAAACTCTCCATTCAAGTATTCACCACCTCGATCTGATCGAAGAGTTATAATACCATTTTTGGTTTGTTTCTCCACTTCATACTTATACTCTTTGAACTTTTCAAAGGCATCAGACTAGTGTTTCATCAAACACATATCCGAATCTAGATCTATCATCTATGAAAGTAATGAAGTATGAAAATCCACCCATGGCTTGCGTAGACATTGGTCCACATACATCTGTGTGTACCAATCCTAGCAAATCTGCAGCCCTCTCTCCATGTCCACTAAATGGAGATTTGGTCATTTTACCCAATAGACAAGACTCGCATGTAGGATATGATTCAAAATCAAAAGGGGTCAAGTAACCCTTCCTTATGCAATGTCCGCAGTCTATTTTCACTAATATGACCAAGTCTGCAGTGCCAAAAGAAAGTGAGATTTTCATCATCCCTTTTCTTTTATTAGTTTGTTCAATCTGAAGTAAATTATGTCACATACATACAGACCATTATTTAAAATACAACGTCAATAAAGAATATTATCTCTAAGGATAGAACATTCATTATTCTTAATAATAAAATGAAAAACCATCCAAATCCAACATAGGAATAGAAACAATATTCCTTACAATGGAAGAAACAAAATAACAATTATTTCAAACAATAAACTTGCCCGTAGGCATATGTAAATGAAATAATCCTACATCTTCAGCAACAACTCTTGCTCCATTTCCCATCAGTAGAATAACCTCCTCTTCCTCAAGAGTCCTACTTCTCCTTAGTCCCTGCAACGAATTGCAGATGTAAGAACCACAGGCGGTATCTAATACCCAAGTAGAAATTTGACTTAATGATATATTCATTTCTATCATGAACATACCTGAATCAGAAGCGGTAGTCTCACTCCCCTTCTTCTTCTTCAAATCTGCAAGGTAAACCTTGCAGTTCCTCTTTAAGTGCCCCACCTTGTTATAGTGAAAGCAAACAACTTTGCTCTTGGGGTCTTCAGCTTTTGGTGGAACCGGCTTTTCTTCACCTACTTTCGTCTTCTTGGAAGGATTCCTCTTCCTTTTCTTAGGATTGGAACCTTCACCAATTAGAAGAACAGAACTCTTCTTAGGGGGAAATTCGATTCCGCAGTCTTCAACATGTTGTGGAGTTCAGGCAGGCTGACATCCAACTTATTCATGTGAAAGTTCACAACAAACTGCGAGAACGAACCCGGAAGTGATTGCAAGACCAAGTCTTGGCTCAGCTCCCCATCCATGGCAAAACCAAGTTGTCCAAGACGTTCAATCAAATTGATCATCTTAAGTACATGGTCATTCACGGATGATCCCTCAGACATCCTACAACCGAACAGCTCCTTCGATGTCTCATATCGAGCTGTCCTCCCTGCCACATCATACAACTCTTGTAGATGCATAAGGATAGTGTGAGCATCCATATGCTCATGCTGCTTCTGTAGCTCAATATTCATGGAAGCTAGCATGATGCATTGAGCAACATTTGTATCATCTATCCACTTACGATACACAAAATGTTCATCATTATATGCATCGCTAGTAGGTTCAGTAGGCTTAGGTGAGTCAAGCACATATTCCAGCTTCTCAACCTTGAGAACAATTCTCAAGTTTCGAAGCCAGTCGGCAAAATTAGGACCAGTCAACTTGTGAGCATCTAGTATACTCCGGAGTGATAGTGCAGAAGACATAACGAATATAGTAAATCTATAAATGATAAACACATAACAACACTTAGTAAATATTCAATTTTATTTCAAAACACTATATGAATCGGGTCTTTATTCATAAGTGGCTCCCACTAGTTTATCTAATTTATACAACCCCTAAGTGAAAATTAGGCATTCATAATTCTAGTGGGAATAAGGATCCTACATTCCATTACACAACCTCGGCTGTAGCACGAAACGTCATGTGCTATTCAATAGGCAGACAACTCTTGTCAATTACATCTTATGTTATTCCCTAATATAATTTTAGCCTCTTGAATAATTGAGTCACGGCTGTAGCACGACAAACTCAATATTCTAAGTCAAGTCTAACCCAACATTTCGTACAATTGAATCAGTCTCCAACGGCCCACGGTTGTAGCACGTAACGACCTTTAGATTCTAATTCAATGTACACATCTCTATGTAATAGACGAGTATTTCTTATTTCGAAATCAAAGCCCTCGGCTGTAGCACGAAATGACAATGATTTAAAAATAAGAACCACTTTCTATCATGTTGGAAGGCTATGACCGACACAAGCCCGTTGTGTCATTGGCCAAATACTACTTGATATTATTTAATTTTAGAGGGATTATATTACGTTACAATCATAATCATATTATAAAAAGATTCTTCCTTTTAAATTAAATATTTCAAATCAATAATCGATAATCAGATGATTCCCAGATCGGGTGGAGCATTGTCAAGAGGCGTCACTTAATAACCCTTTCTTACAGATATAAATCTGTTGTTGACAGAATCATCCTTTCTCTCAAAATTGAAAATTCATATTTAATTACGTGTTTCATAAACACAAGAATCTCATGATTGTATTCATAATATTATTGTCAAGGCAAGAAATGATTCATATTCTAGATTTTCTAGAGCACGCCTTATATTGATTTAAGTTTACCTAAATCTATCATCACATGGTAAACACAGGCATATATCTCATATATAAAAATAAATAAACAAGTAAGCATGCAAGTAATATCATGTCACACATTGATATAATGATGTATGGATTTATTATAGCATTTAAAAGTAATTAAAACAATTAAAACATGCTTTAAAACACTTTCGGGAATATAAACAGTTCAAAACTTTTATATAAAAATATTTGACCACTCCATTAGATTCGTCTCGGAAAAACGAATGTAACGATATATTGCACGCCCAAAACGGAGTTACGAAACTCCCAAAAAATCAAATTTAATGTGGACATACGGGCTGTAACGCATGTACGTAATGCGTTACAACACTGTTGAGCCATTTACGCGTGTAACGCATTCCGTAAATGCGCAACAGTGTGTAACACATTCACGGAATGCGCAACACACCCATTCCCCGCGTGCAGCGCACACGCCTGGCACAGCCGCAACAGGTTTTTTTTTTTTCTGTTTCTTCCTGCCGTTTCCTATTGCTGCTGTTACAATTAGGAGATGTAACCCCCTTTCCCTTTACTCCCTTCCTTAATAACTCTTTATTAATTTATTATTTTAATTTTATTATTAATAAATTAATTAACATTTAATTAATAAATTAATAAAAATCAAAATAATATGATTTCTTAAATCAGGGAGTAGCAGAAAAATACCAAATCAGCCATGGGTCCTTGTGCAAATTTTAATTATAATTATTCACATGCAAAATTATTTCATGAATTTTAATCAAAACAATTTTTAAAAAATTCATAACAAATAATCTACACATCACAAAATTATGAAAAAAATACCTAGACAATCTACAACACTTGTAGAACCCAGATCAGTAGTCAAAATCTCATGCAAAAATTATTTCGAATTAATTCATAATTAAATCCAAATAAACTTGCAAAAATCATAATAAATCCATACATGCATAAAAAAATCTGAAATTTTTTATATGAATCTCTATATGCGGAACCTAGCTCTGATGCCAATGATGGAATTTACGGATGAGCGGAAGCGTGAAATAACATTTATTCCGTAAAAACCATATACCGCACATATAGAAAAACGTATAAAAGGGAAAAACTGAGGAATCGAAATCATACCTCGTGAATCGAAGCTTTATAAAATTGGAGTGCTAGCAGTTGCTCCTCAGTGTGTGAAGCACTCTACCGGTATCCACCAAGAACGATCCCCTTCGATGAACCTTTTATAAAACCGAGCTTTTATAAAATGGAGTTTTTGGGAGAGAGAGAGAGGAAGAAGATGGAGGCTAGGGTTTTCACAAAAGCAAAATTGTGTGTCAATAATGAATGAGCCATCCATCTCATTCTATTTATAGGGCTCTCCTAGGGTTTTATAATATATATCTTTATATATATTAACCCCCACATTTTATCTTCATAAAATGCTTTAATAATAATTAAAACTATTTTAATCATTATTTTGTTTCTTAACTATTTAGAAAATAATTCTCTCTCTCACTATTTCATCAAAGAAAATATTCTTTTATGGTGTGACCCTGTAGGTTCAATATTATGCCGGTAGTAGAAATAAATAATAATAAACTTTTATTAATTATTTACATGAATACTAAAATTCACTAAATATAATTAACTAATTAATTATATTTATTCTACATCGTGAGTGATGCTTCTCAACATATCGCGACTATCCGGATAATATGAATTCACTGCTTAGAATATCAAGAATCTGTCAGTGACTAGTTACCGTACAATGAATTCCTTCTACCCTTATAATATCCCGAATAAATACAAGGCATGGATCTCGTGTCAAGCCTATCAAATTTAATCATATGATTTCTTATTCATAATGCAAAGTTCATATTAAAGCAAATTAGAAACTCCTTTCTAATTTCATACACTCTGGCCAGAGATTCCAGAACTCGCATACTAAGAATAACATTAGATATTCTCTTCCTATACTGGAAGGGGTAGATCCTCTATTGACGTTAACTATCTTTATACACAAATCCCTATGCCTGGAATAGACCTAATGGATGTCCTTGAGACTAAGGACTAAACCAAAGCACAGTTCATTATATATAAGATACCTTTAACGATCTCAAGTCTAAGGACACTTGTACAACTATCACTTAGTGAATAACTATTGACACGTGAATAATCTCCATTAGTTGTTCAACTTATCGAGTCATGTTCAGTGAACTTATTCCCTAATAAGCACCTACATACTAGCTATAGTGTCACCACAGAAATGCCTATGAGAACAGACATCCTCCTGAAGGGAGCAAGCATAGTATGTACCAATCTTTGCGGATTATTAATTACCAGTTAGTAATCCTATGACCGTGAACTATTTAAGTTTAGAGTTATCATCTTTTAGGTCTCACTATTATGATCTCATCATAATCCATAAAAAGCTTTACTCTAAACTATGGTATATCTTATTTAAATATTTAAATAGATAGAGCCCGTAATAAAAACAAAACAAGTCTTTTATTAATTATCAATGAAATCAAAACAGATTACATAAAAGTTATTCCTAAATCCTCATACGTGATTGGACTTAGGACATATCTCTTTCAATTTGTTCATCCTTTTGAGAGAGTACAACTGTATTAAGTTTTTATCAGTTAATATAAAAACTGTTGATTCTGTTAAAACTTTATCGAATTGATTGAATTAACTGTATTCACCCCTCTATAGTTGATTAAGGGCCTAACAATTGGTATCATAGCATGCTGTTAACGTACAAACAGTTTAAGATCTAAAGATCAATCAACCATGTCAGACAAAGAAGAAGAAGAAACACAGAATCTGAATCCGAAGCCACCATCCGCAGCCACATCACAGATAAGCAGCAACATGAGTAGGTATGAAGCCATCAAGGTGCCCATCCTGAAAGTGCATGAATTTTCAATCTGGAAAGTCAGAATGGCCATGTGTTTGGAAGCCACAGATCCTGAATATCTGAACAGGATCTATGATGGTCCTTACAGACCAAAGAAGGTAGCTATTTCACTTGCAGGAGAACCAGAGAATATGATAGACAAAGACAGGAATGACTACTCTCTTGAAGATATCTCATCTATCATGAAGGATGTTAAGGTTAGACACATCCTGCACAGCAGTCTTGATAGTGTTATGTCCAATAGAGTCATTGGATGTAAAACAACAAAAGAGATATGGGACGCTTTAGAAGTAAAGTGTCAAGGTACAACTGCTATCATGAAGAACAGGAGGACAGTACTTACTCAAGAATATGAGCACTTTGACTCAAGGGATAATGAGTCCTTAACTGAGATTTATGACAGATTTCAGAAGTTGCTGAATGACTTATCCCTTATCGACAAAGAATATGATTTGGAGGACTCAAACCTGAAGTTCCTACTTGCTCTCCCTGAAAAGTGGGACTATAAAGTCACATCAATAAGGGATAACTATGAAATTAATAACACACCTCTAGATGAGATCTATGGAATTCTGAAAACTCATGAACTAGAGATGGAGCAAAGAAGCAAGGGGAAAGGATCAAAAGCTAAACCAGTTGTACTCAAGGTTGAAGAGAAGCCAAAGGAGAAAGCTAGGAGAAAAAGCTACTCTAAAGGAAAAACCATGATTGCGAAGTCTGATACTGAATTATCAAATTCTGATGATGACTTAAATATAGATACTGAATCAGATACTGACAGCGATCATAACAACAATGAAGATATGGAATAAATGGCTGCCCTACTAGTTAAAAGCTTCAAGAAGATGGTCTACAAGAACTTCAGGAAAGGGAGAAGATTTTCCAGAAAAGGTTCCAGTTCCTCAAACTCTGATAAGAGGAACAACAAGTGAGAAATACTGATGGGAAGGAATCAAGATCTGGAAAACTTGACAAGTCAAAAGAGAGATGTTACAACTGTGATGGAATTCGACACTTTGCAGCTAACTGCAGAAAACCTAGAGCTGAGAAGAAACAAGCCTTGATCTCAAGGAAGAGAAACTGGGATGATTTATCAGATTCAGATGATTGATTTAATTATGCTCTCATGGAAAAAGCCGATGCTGAGGATGGCAATGCTGAATTAAAGGTACCTTAGTCTACTCTTGCTTTTGATTCTGATGATATCTATGAGTTAAGATTATTTTTTAAGTCTCTGCATGTTAGTTTTAGGGATCAAATCTTAGAGAATAATAGAATTAAGAGTGAAAACTCTGTGTTAAAGAAAAGGAATGATTACCTAGAAATTGAGTTGCTTTCCATGCTAGAAATTAAAAAAAAAAGAGATAATATTGTTTATGTTAAAGAAAAATTGTTAGAAAAACATGCTTATCTAGAGAAGGAGCTAGCAAAAGAAAGAGAAGTCATTAAACTTTGGACTAACTCAGGAAAATCAACTCAGGATATTCTAGAGAATGGTTGTTGGGGATCAGGATTAGGATATTCAACAAGATCTAATTCTGAGAAGAAAAGTGGAAAAGAAATTGAGATAACGGAACTAATAAAAACTAATAGCAAGGTCAAACTGAACAAGGTTCAAATAAAGACCATTAAGTTTAATCCTAGTGATAATATTGTTAAGTCAATTCATGAGGAAGGTACTACCTCAGCACCTAGATCAAACTTAATTACTGAAAAGAGTGAACAAGTTCACAGAAATTCAGTAAATATTGGTTCAATAAATCAGAAACAGCTTAAGCAAAAGATGAAGGATCTACACATGAAAAATAAGAGGAAAAGGTCTAGGAAAAATAGGAATGGCAAGATAGGTGTTAATAAAAATGAAAATTATGTGACTCCTCCTAATGCACCTAGAAAGACCTGTTCAAACTGTGGTAGCACTAATCATCTTGCTAACTCTTGCAAGAAGAATTAAAAGATAGATACTGTTCCTTCCAAATCAGAGTTTAGGAATAGAACAATTAGATATAAACCACAGAGTCCATGTTTTCATTGTGGAAGTGTTTGGCATTCTATCTATACATGTAAAGAGTATCAAAGTTTGTATTATGATTATTTTAAACCGAAACCCTCTTTAATTAAAGTAAAATCTGTTTCTTCATGTATAAATACTGATAGTAAGGATGTTAACATAAATTCTGATAAAAAGTCTTCTGCTGCATATGTTAGCAAACTTAAAAAGGCCAAGGAATCAAAGCAAGTACGGGTCCTAAAAAATACTAACTAATTCAAATTACTGATTGTAGGGTGACATGAGGAATGCTCTAGTCTTGGACAGTGGATGCTCAAGACATATGACTGGTTATAAATCCCTGCTATCAGAATTTAAGGCGAAAGCTGGCCCAAGCATTTTTTATGGAGATGGCAACTTAGGAAAAATCTTGGGATATAGCAAAATCAAAGTTGGAAATGTCATCATTGAAAATGTAGCTCTAGTTGCAGGACTCGAGCATAATCTGATTAGTGTGAGTCAAATCTGTGACAGAGATTACCATGTCAACTTTTATAAGGAGCATTGTGAAATTGTCAATAAGTCTGATGGCAAGATCACATTGACTGGTGTGAGACATGGTAGTTTATATGAAGCCAGGGTCTCCACAAGTTTTGATAATTCAAAAGTTTGTTTGCTGAGTAGAGCATCTGTGGAAGACAGCTGGAACTGGCATAAAAGACTTTCTCACCTCAACTTCAACAATATCAATGAACTTGTGAAAAAAGATCTTGTAAGAAGATTTCCCAATCCAGTTTTTACTCCTGATGGCTTATGTGACTCATGCCAGAAATCCAAGCAAAGGAAAAATTCTTTCAAGAGTAAAACTGAATCCTCAATTCTTGAACCATATCATCTACTTCATGTTGATCTCTTTGGTCCAGTGAATGAATATACAAGATACACATGGGTGTATTTTCTGCACACCAAGGATGAATCTCCATCCATTCTTCTTGATCATGTGAGGGAGTTGGAAAAAGGATCATCATACAAAGTGAAGATCATCAGGAGTGATAATGGAACTGAATTCAAGAATAGTTCTATGGAAGAGTTCTACAAACTCAAGGCGATAAAACAAGAGTTTTCTGCTCCTAGAACTCCACAATAAAATGGAGTTGTTGAAAGAAAGAATAGAACTCTGATAGAAGCTGCAAGAACCATGCTAGAGGAAGCAAGATTGCCTACCTACTTCTGGGCTGAGGCTGTGCAAACTATATGCTTTACACAAAATACAACATTGATCAACAAGCATGGAAAAACACCATTTGAGATGGTGAAAAGAAAGAATCCAAATTTGAAGTTCTTTCATATTTTTGGTTGTAAGTGTTTTGTTCTCAAAACTCATCCGGAGCAGCTGACCAAGTTTGATCTAAAAGCTGATGAAAGAATATTTGTGGGTTATCCATTGACTACAAAAGCCTTCAGAGTTTATAATCTGAGAACAAGAATAGTCATGGAATCTATACATGTATCTTTTGATTAAAAAAAGATAACAGGTCTAGAAGATGCAGCTGACCATGACAAGTTGAGATTTGAAAATGAAGTACCTTATGCTAAAATTTTAAATCCTGACTATGATACAGTAATTCCTGATATCACTCAAAGCTCTGATATGCCACTGGACAGTAATAATTCTTCTGATATTGAAGCATATATTGAGGGGGAGCAACATAACTCAAATCCAGAGACTACAACAAGTGATTCATCTCAAGAAACATCAGTAGAAAGATCATTAGACTCATCTTCCTTTAATTTTGATGAGTAAAATACTGATAACAATGGGAACACTAATTCAGGGGGAGCATCAGGAAACAACAGTGGTACTAATCAAAGAAATAACAGAGAATTCATGGATCAAGGGGAGGTTCGTCTTCAAGGAGTCAACTTCCATCTGCAAGAAAATGGTCTAAGTCACACACACCTGACTTAATCATTGGAAACCCTGACAGTGGTGTAAAAACAAGAAAAGCCACTCAGAATGAATGTCTCTACCATTCTTTTCTATCTCAAATTGAACTTAAAAAGGTTGAAGAAGCTCTGCAAGATGCTGACTGGTTAACAGCAATGCAAGAAGAGCTCAATAAATTTGAAAGGAACAAATTTTGGACTCTTGTGCCAAGACCAAAGAATAAATCTATAGTTGGCACAAAGTGGGTGTTCGAAAATAAAACAGACAGTGAGGGCATTGTTACAAGGAATAAAGCAAGACTGGTTGCAAAGGGTTACTCTCAACAAGAAGGCATTGATTATGATGAAACATTTGCTCCAGTTGCAAGGCTAGAGGCAATAAGAATCTTTCTTGCCTATGCTGCTCACAAGAAGTTTAAGGTGTTCCAAATGGATGTGAAGAGTTTATTCTTAAATGAGGAACTCGAAGAGGAAGTTTATGTTAAATAACCTCCAGGGTTCATTGATCCAAGGTATCCAGATCATGTCTACTTACTTGATAAAGCACTCTATGGACTGAAGTAAGCTCCAAGGGCCTAATATGAAACACTTGCTCTATTTTTGCTAGAGAGTGGTTTCACAAGAGGTACAATTAATAGAACTCTCTTTTATAAATACCAGGGTAAGGACTTGTTATTAGTACATATATATATTGCTGATATCATTTTTGAATCTACTAATGATAAACTTTGTGAGAGATTTGCAAAGCTAATGCAGTCCAAGAATCAAATGAGTATGATGGGAGAATTGAGTTATTTTTTGGGGTTACAAGTTAAACAGACTGATGAAGGAATCTTCATAAATCAATCCAAATATACCAGGAATCTACTCAAAAGATTTGGAATGTAAGACTACTCAACTGCATCATCTCATATGGCCACTGCAACCAAGTTAGATTTAAATACTGATTCTTCAGTAAATAACTAACTACAGAGGTATGATTGGCTCACTCCTATATCTGACTGCTGGTAGACCTGATATCATGTATGCTACCTGTCTCTATATAAGGTTCCAAGCTGATCCTAGAGAACCTCATCTATTAGCTATGAAAAGAATTTTTAAGTATCTCAAAGATACCATGAATCTGGAATTATGGTATCCTAGAGATTCAGACTTTAAGCTAATTGGATATTCAGATGCTGATTTTACAGGATGCAAAATAGACAGGAAAAGCACTTCTGGGAGCTGCCAATTCCTTGGTGGCAGATTGGTTTCTTGGTTCAGCAAGAAACAAAAGTCAATTTCCACATCAACTGCAAAAGCAGAAAACATTGATATAGGAAGTTGTTGTGCTCAAATTCTATGGATGAAGAATCAACTACTGGATTATGGGTTAGACTATTCTTCTATTCCTATATATTGTGATAATCAAAGTGCTATTACAATGACAGGAAATCCAGTGCAGCATTCAATGCCTAAGCACATCAGTATTAGATACCATTTCATAAGGGAACATGTGGAAGTTGGTACAATGGAATTGGTCTTTGTTCCAACAGATCAACAAGTAGAAGATATATTCATCAAGCCTCTCTGTGAAGCTACATTCACAAGATTGGTGAATGAATTGGGAATGATTTCAGGACAATTCTCAAACTCTGATAATTAAGTCTGCTGATATTATTGAAGCATGGTATCTTATTATTTGTCAGTACTTGTTAGATACTGATTCTTATGCTAAATATTGATTCCATGATAACATGCAAATTGTGCTAATTGATTTTATATGAAAACTGCATGTTGAACTACTGATTTTGCTTACATATTAGTTAAACTTGCTTGGACTAATAGTTTATGTCACTAGTTGATAAATTTTGATATTGGTCAACCCAGTTTTGACTGATAAGTCTTGATATTTATGACATGCTGATAATGGGCAAACTTTGATTGACTATTTTTATGAAGATATTGTTTTAGTCAGTATTGTAATTATAAAGTCGAAGTTCGCCTCAGATGGAAATTTTTCTTGGTTACAGATGTTTTCACAATGAGTAAGGTTTTGGAACATGTTCGTTTAATGCATAAATTTATTCTTGGGAACACACGTTTACATGATTACTTTTAAAGTCAATCGTATATTGCCATGTTCCTATTAAACTAAATGTGACTAAATTAGTGGAGAAAAGTGTTGTATAAATCTTCAAATTTTGATGCCTTGCCCATTATGACATAGCAGATAGGGTACTCTCTAATTCATGCTTCACATTATGATTATGGTAGAGTAGTTCCGCCTTTTATTGGTGATAGGATAAATGCTGATAGAAATATAGTATATTATGCTAGATTCTATCAGTTGATTTTCAATGCTTGTTTTCCTAATATCCCTATCCCCTCTAGTCAAATAGTGTCAGTGGTTGCAAGAAACTTTCTTGTATCAAGACTTCGTGAGACTTATGGTTTGCTTAACAGGTAGAGTGCTAAGCTGCCGGAAATCACCATTAGAAACCCCCCTATAGCACACCCTAGCACAACAACTCAAACACAAATCCAAACACAAACTCAACCACCAGTACAATCTCAAATAGAAGCCACCTCAGGTGTCTCCCAAAAGGCACTTGTTGTAAAAAGAAAGAAAGAATTGGTTAAGAAAGCTACAAATCCTGCTGTAGCTAAGTCAAAAGATGAAGCTGAAGGGTTTCGAGCATATAAACGCAACGGAAACAGTAATTAAAAATGTAAAAAAATCAGAATTTTCGAAACCCACAGCAGGATCCATGCAAAAAAACATATATTTAATTCGTAGATCAGATTGTTTTCCTTAATAAGCTTTACCAATTGGTTGACTAATGGAGATCCAAAGCTTGTTCAATCACCACGCATCCCGCTCTCGCGATCTACGCTCTATCGGTATCCACATGAATGCTTGAACTCAAGGATTGGATGTGTACTAGCACAAACCTGTTTCTTCTTGCTCTCTCCATCTTCTCTCTTGGTGGCTAGGGTTTTAGTAAAAGTCTTGCTTGCAAAATCAGCCACACAAGAAATATTATCTAGAGAGTAGAAAAACGAATTATAACTCTTAACTAATTATGAGTTAATATTAATTCAAAATTCATATTTGTATTATAATTAAGTCTCACTTAATTATTTAACAAATAAATTTCATAATTAATATTTGTAAATTCGAATATCAATATTTATCTAATTAATTAAGTCATACTTAATTAATATTATAAATAATTCGAATTACTTTAATATAATTTAAATTCAATTTAAATTAAATAATCCTTCAAGCATTCTTAGTGTGTGACCCTATAGGTTATTATTACGTTGGCAACGAATTTTAAATCTAATTTAAAATCGTAAACAATGAGCGGCATCTAGTAATACATCATTGCTACCCAAGTAATAATAATTGAATCGGTGATCGATTAAACCTTTCGTGAATAATGTATAATGTAATATAATCCCTTTAACCACATATTATAGATTAAACTAGAGGCATGTAATGTGTCATCCTCATCAATGTTTAATCCAGGTTTCCTTGATCAATGAGTAGACTATCATATCAAATCAACATTTGAGCGTGGCCACGCATTTCGTAGTCTATCTCACACAAGAGGCCAATAATATCACTCCTAAAATAGGAGGGTTAAATCCCTTCAAGATCATTCATATTTCTCATACGATTCATAATATACCCAATGTCCACTTTTATCATTACTCGGTCAAGGATAACTTTTAATGGAATCAATTATATTAATTCTCGTATAGAAATATAATGACTTCAGGTCTAAGGACCATTACATCATTATCACTGTGAGAATTACTTATGACATAACAGACATGTAGAATCTCACATCGGGTATGTCTAGCACCATGTACATATACATATGCCCGTGTATTTGACTTTAGTATCACTATACCTATGATCAATGAGATGTGATCACCAGTCAACAAACACACCAGTCTTAATGCATTATTATTGTCCCTTAATAATAATACTCGACTGTGGACCTTGAGGAATATTGATACTATTCTCATAATCTTATTTCTAAGTCACGTACTTAGATATATAGAATTGCATATCATATTGCAAGGACATTTATTAATCTAACATTTATATCACAGTAAATTAAGAATTAATAAATTATAAAGGGAATAATCGATAGAACATAAACATTAATAATCCTAATGTCTTAAACTAAAACATCATAGTGTTGGCTCTAGGGCACAAACACTAACAATCTCCCACTTGCACTAGAGCCAATCACCCTTGTATGTAATACTCATGGAACTAGTATGACCATCGTGTTTCTGCTGCGACAAAGCCTTAGTCAGTGGGTCTACAACACTATCATTACTATGCACTTTACATTTATATCTCCTTGATCATTAATCTCATTAATAAGGTGATATCGCTTAAGGACATGCCTAAACAGTCTCCTTGGCTGTTTCGAAAGCATCAATATATTCGGCTTCCATAGAATCATCAATGTTCTTGCTATGAACTACTCAAGCCAACATCAATTATATTTAGATAAAACACAAACCAGACATAGACACATAATCATCCTTTTCTATCCATAAATTAGGTTCAGAAACTAGTATCAGTGTAATCCTTTACAACTAGTTCCCTATCTCCTCCATACACCAAAAATAAATCTTTAGTCATCTCTAAGTACTTAAGAATATTCTTGAAAACTATCCAGTGACCCTCACCTGGATTAGACTGGTATATATTCTTCATGCTCAAAGCATACGAAATATCAGGATAAATACATATTATTGTACACATTATAGATCCAATTGCTAAAGCATATGGAGCTTTCTCAAACGGCCCTTATCATCTAATGATTTAGGGGGAAATTATCTTTTGAGATCACTATCCCATGAGACATCGAAATATATCCTTTCTTTATCTCCTGCATCCTAAAATGATGCAATATTTTGTCAATGTATGTAATTCGACTAGGTCGATTAATCTTTTCAATCTATCTCTATAGACCTTGATCCCTAATATATAGGTAGCATCGCCTAAGTCTTTCACTGAGAAACTATTTCTCCACCAAGTCTTAACATCCTGTAGAGAAGGTATGTCATTCCTTATTTGTTATATGTCATCTACATATAATTCTAAGAATGTCATATGGCTCCCACTAACCTTCTTGTAAACACATGGTTCATCTTCATTTTGAATAAAGCCAAACTCTTTGACCGTTTTATCAAAATGAATATTCATTCTCCTTGAGGCTTGCTTCAATCTATAAATAGATAGATTCAACTTACAAACTATCTTAGCAAACTTTGGATCGACAAAACCCTCAGGTTGTATCATATATACATCTTGTTCAAGGCTCCCATATAAGAAAGCAGTTGTGACATCCATTTGCCAAATCTCATAGTCAAAGTAAGCCACAATTGCTAACAAAATCCTGATGGACTTGACCATAGTAACCGGTGAAAAAGTCTCATCATAGTCTATACCATGAATTTGTTTGAAACTTTTTGCCGAGTCGCGTTTTATAGGTCTGTACTTTACCATCCATGTCATTTCTCTCTTTGAAAACCCACTTACACCCTATAGGTTTTACCCCTTCGAGTGGATTAACTAAAGTCAGTACTTTATTTTGATACATGGATTCCATCTCGAATTTCATTGCCTCTAGCCATCTCTCGGACTCTGAACTGTTCATAGCATCTTGGTAGGTGAGAGGCTTATCATTATCCGTAAGCATCACATCACCATCTTGAGTCAAAAAAAATTCATAATTTCTCCCGGGCTCATGGTGAATCCTACTAGATCTACGAATAACCTGTGTTTCTTGGACATAATTACTTTTAACATTTTGATGTACATCCTGATCTTATTTGAACTCTGGTTCAATGTTATCATGTGGTTCTCGATCTTCATCGAGATGTATTATCCTCCCACTGATTTTCTTAGAAAGTAGTTCTCCCTCAAGAAATACAGCGGCCCGATCAACAAACACTTTGTTCTCGGAAGGATTATAAAAACTATACCCTAGTCTTACTTGGGTATCACACAAAGTATCATCTATCTAATTTTGGTCCAAGCTTGTCAGAGGCTAAACATTTTACAAATGCTTCATGTCCCCAAATTTTCATAAATGATATGTTATGACATTCATCACTCTATATCTCATACAGAGTATTTTGAACCGCTTTAGTCGGAACTTGGTTAAGTGTATATGCATCCGTTTCTAGAGCATAACCCTAAAAACTGAATGGAAGATCCGCTTGACTCATCATCGATTGCACTATGTCCAACAAAGTACGATTTCTCCTCTCAGAATCTCTATTTCATTGAGGTGTTTCAGAAGGAGTAAGTTATGATACACTATCACACTCCTTCAAGAAACTCTTGAAATTGAGGTTTAACTATTCTCCTCCACGATCTGATCATAAAACTTTTATACTTTTCCCTTGTTTGCTTTTCTACTTCGGCCTTATATTCTTTGAACATTTCAAAAGAATCAGATTTGTTCTTTATAAGAACCACATATCCGTATCTACTAAAATCATCAATAAATGTTATGAAGTAGTATAAGCAACCCCTTGCCATTATACGCATTCGACCACATACATCATTATGTATAAGTTAATCATTTGGTGGCCCTTTCACCTGATCAGGTAAAAGAAGCTTTAGTAATTTTGCTAATGAGACAAAGTTCGCATCTTCCGTGTGATTCAAAATCAAATTTATCCAAGTATCCATCTATATGTAGCTCAGAAATGCGTTTCTCATTAATATGGCTTAACGACAATGGCTAAGGTAATGTTTGATTTGAGTCATCTTAGAACATATAAATTGTTAAGTAATTGTGCAACATTATAAGCCTTATCATTAAAATAGAATAAACAACTATTATTTATTTAATTAAAATGAAAACCTTTCTTGTCCTGACAAGAAATTGACTTAATGTATCCGCTAAAGCAGGCACGTAATAACAATTTATCAAGTTCTCAATCTCGCCTTATGGGCAAAATTAGGTATCGAATTCCTTCAACTAGAGCAACAACTTTTGCTCCAATTCTAACCCTATACCTGAAGCTTGACCATTACTAGTCTTCTTCTTTAGATCTTCCAAATAAGCTCGACAATTTAACTTCCATTCATCCAGTTATTTCCATATAAATGACAATTATCTCCTTTAGCAACACCACTATTAGGCTTCAAAAGGCCTTTGGGATTGGACTTTGGTTTGGCACCGAATAAGATCAAATCTTTACCTTTTCTGTCCACTTTCCTTTCCCATTTGTATTCCATGTATACATCATTAATATGGACATAATTCATGCCTTTACCGTGTTATTTTCAGCATTTCTAAACATGCTTAACAACTCATTGAGTGTTGTATCTATCTCATTCCTTTTGTTCTTAACAAACTGAGAATAGAAGTTGTTCAAAGATCATTTGATATAATCAAGCTGAGTCTCTAGACCATTCTTGAAACCCAAAATATCAAAGTACATATGCCTATCACCTTTAGAACATGTGGTCCAATCGGATATGATTCTCCCATTAACGCAAAAATATGGTGCCTTATTATTGTCAAATCTTTCTGACGAGCCTATCCTTCAAACATCTTTTGAAGGTGCTCAATCATATCATAAGCATCATTATGCTCTTGTTGCTTCTAAAGCTCAGCACTCATAATTACAAGCATGAGATATGAAACATCATTTGCAAAATTAATTTGCTTCTTGTAAGCATTTTGTTCTGCACATGTTTCATTCTCAGCTAGAAGAAATAAGGGAGGGGTTTGAGTGACATCCTTGAACCCGAGGACAATCCTCAAGTTCCCATATCAATCGAGGAAATTATTTCATGTCATCTTGTCCTTCTCAAGGACTATTACATACAGAAGTTATTTGTGTTATTTGTCATTTGATACCTATAATATTAAAGTGAATAAAATGACTTAGTCTACAAATGATCATTAAATTATGTTTAAGTGATTATTCATATATATATATATTCACAATATATATCTTCCACTATTTTTATCAAATCAATAGCCCTAACTATTAATTCAGAAAAAATATCTTCTATATCCTTTCTAGTGAGCCAAGATCCATATTTCACCATGCGTTAGATCAGCTTCGGCATTTCTCCTAAAATATGATTATTTAGGTAGATAATATTTGTCAATTATATCAACTATATAACTCTTGGATATCTTGGTGGAACAATATTTGTTCATATTTATCTAATAAATCTCGCCAAACTCTATGCCTCTAAGTTCACAATCCTATTGTGGTAACTTAGTTAAGTCAAACCCAATAGTCAAAAGTATCAATATACTTCAACACATCTCCCACGATAGATGGGAGTACTTCGCTTTGGCGAACCCACTCCTTATCGATCTAGGGTTAACGCATTAGACTTATTGGAAGGCATCCAATCAACTTAATATTAACTTTAGGTTTTTGTTAATTTTAAAACGATCATGATCCCATCATAAAGAGATTCCCAATTTTTCCTTGAATAAAATACTTCAAATCAGTATTCGTCAATGGTTTGATTTCCAGGTAGTGAGGGAGTCACAATGGTCTCGCTTAAAACCCACAACATTACAAGTTCAAAGAACTCGCTTTTGACAAAATCGCCCCATGTCAGAAATAAAGAAAATTTGTATTTTATTTCGTGTTTCATAAACACGAGAATCTCATAATCATTTTTCATTTTAAAATATTGAGTCGTTACAGATTTTATCTTGTTTAGCAAGCATGGCATGAGTGTCATATCTAATACATACATCCTTAATCTAATTAAGCATGCATCTTTATAAACTACTCTATACATACATTCATCATATGCGCATATATATGTAAAGTGCAATAAATAAACGTGGTTGGTTATGGCTTTATCCTATGTGATCTTCATCAATCTAATGACAAAGATCTAGGTCAATCTAAGGTGAAAAATAAATACAGGCTAATTATTAGATGTCTTCTTTCTTGTATTGCTTCCTTGGATGGCCTCCATGTGAGATTACCCTTCCTTGATCTTCATGTCTTCATGTACATTACACAAATAAAAAATAAAAACTAATCTAATGTACTTACAATAAGAACTCGAGTTACATTCGAGATTTAACAATTACAAGATTAAACGACATGCAAGCCGTATTTAAAAAAACCAAAACCATTAACCTAAGGTCATAAGCCATAACCACCCACCATGCTCAATTAACACATAAGAACATGTTAAAACACATAATATGATCTTAACATATCATACCCATCATGATCTAATCATAAAAACCAAATATCGAAAAAATCTAAAAATTCGAAATTAAATCTGATAACACTAAATCGCAGATTACAGGGCCTAAACGACGTCAAATGCCTTACAGATCAGTCGATAATAGCTTTAGCAATCTATTTCGTTCATACGCTCGATTCCATATGAAATAGCATATTCGTTCACCAAAATCGGACACCAGACACAGTAAACACAATGGAAAAGGTAATTAAAAACGTAAAAAAAATCAGAATTTTCGAAACCCACCACAAGATCCATGCGAAAAAGATATATTTAATTCGTAGATCAGATTGTTTATCTTAAGAAACTTTACCAAATGGTTGACTAATAGAGATCCAAAGCTTGTTCAATCACCACGCATCCCGCTCTCGCGATCTACGCTCTATCGGTATCCACACGAATGCTTGAACTCAAGGATTGGATGTGTACTAGTACAAACCCTTTTCTTCTTGCTCTCTCCATCTTCTCTCTTGGTGGCTAGGGTTTTAGTAAAAGTCTTGCTTGCAAAATCAGCCACACAAGAGATATTATATAGAGAGTAGAAAAACGAATTATAACCTTTAACTAATTAGGAGTTATTATTAATTTGAAATTCCTATTTGTATTATAATTAAGTCTCACTTAATTATTTAACAAATAAATTTCATAATTAATATTAGTAAATTCGAATATCAATATTTATCTAATTAATTAAGTCATACTTAATTAATATTATAAATAATTCGAATTACTTTAATATAATTTAAATCCAATTTAAATTAAATAATCCTTCAAGCATTCTTAGTGTGTGATCCTATAGGTTATTATTACGTTGGCAACGAATTTTAAATCTAATATAAAATCGTAAACAATGAGCGGCATCTAGTAATACATCATTGCTACCCAAGTAATAATAATTGAATCGGTGATCGATTAAACCTTTCGTGAATAATGTATAATGTAATATAATCCCTTTAACCACATATTATAGATTAAACTAGAGGCATGTAATGTGTCATTCTCATCAATGTTTAATCCAGGTTTACTTGATCAATGAGTAGACTATCATATCAAATCAACATTTGAGCATGGCCACGCATTTCGTAGTCTAGCTCACACAAGAGGCCAATAATATCACTCCTAAAATAGGAGGGTTAAATCCCTTCTAGATCATTCATATTTCTCAAACGATTCATAATATACCCAATGTCCACTTTTATCATTAACCGGTCAAGGATAACTTTTAATGGAATCAATGTATATTAATTCTCGTATAGAAATATAATGACTTCAGGTCTAAGGACCATTACATCATTATCACTGTGAGAATTACTTATGATACAACAGACATGTAGAATCTCACATCGGGTCTGTCCAGCACCATGTACATATACATATGCCTGTGTCTTTGACTTTAGTATCGCTATATCTATGATCAATGAGATGTGATCATCAGTCAACAAACACACCAGTCTTAATGCATTATTATTGTCCCTTAATAATAATACTCGACTAGGGACCTTTAGGAATATTGATACTATTCTCATAATCTCATTTTTAAGTCACGTGCTTAGATATATAGAATTGCATATCATATTGCAAGGACATTTATTAATCTAACATTTATATCGCAGTAAATTAAGAATTAATAAATTATAAAGGGAATAATCGATAGAACATAAACATTAATAATCCTAATGTCTTAAACTAAAACATCATAGTGTTGTCTCTAGGGCACAAACACTAACAGAAGCATCTCAAGTTCCTCATTTTTCTAAACCGTCTGGAACTGTTAAGAGGAAACTTGTACTTGCTGGATTAGAATCAGATTCAGATGAGAATATTGCTACCTTATCTTCCAGATTTCCAAACCATTCGTCTGATTCTTTTCCAAAACAAGTTGTTCCATTAACTAAAAAAGACACAGTTGTTGATGCTGGTGCAAATCCCAGACCAAAGAAAAGAAGATTGGTCAAGGCATATTACAATCAGTACTTGCTCCAGATTAAACAGGAAATTGCAGAGGAGACATATAATGCATCAAATAAAAATTATGACATCCAATGTACTACCGAGGAACTTGTAGAGCTGTCTGAAACTCCAGTCAAACAATATCACAAGAGAACGAGGATAGTCTCTCATGAGCAAGTAGAAGCTAGTGTCAAGAGGCAGCAAGGGAAATAACTTTTCTCTAGATCAAGCACACAAGAACCTGTATCTCAAAGAGGTACAGAAGCTACATCTCCTGATCCAATCACACTAGAACCTACACCTCAAAGTGGTGCAGAAAATATTGAAGAACAAGAGCCTCTGAATAAAACTGCTCAAGAGTCTATTACTGCAATTGTGGAGAAGAGTACACAAGAACCTGGTTGTCAAAGTCATTCAGCAACTCCTGATTCTCCATCTACACAAGAACCAGCACATTAAAGTTGCAATGCAAGCCTTATTACTACTGCAGTGACTCTTATTATTGATGTTGAAGGCAGAGTTCATCTGTCTCAACTGTCTACTGATATTTTATTAGTACCACAACTAAATGTTCGCACGGAATCTGCATCTTCAGATTCACAAGGTATAAATAATGTTATTACTTTATCATCATTTATTTTAAATATTGATCTAGTTATTTCAGCATTTATTATATTTTTCATAATATAAATCCTGTTGGCATGATTACTACTAGACCTTATTTAAGGACTACCTCTAGTTGTATGACCATAGATCACCCTTCTTTAGCCACCTCTTATTTCTGTAGGACAATCTTTCTGAGCTTTTTTCTGTGAGATGTGTGAAAAGATTGAGAGAAAAACAGAATTTAAGAGAGGCAGGATCCTTCCTGGAAAAAGGAGAGGTAGATGAGAGTTAGGATTTAGTAATCCTTCTGAGAAAGCTCTGACTATTGAAAGTCATGAGATGTGTGGTGAAAAGAGTAGTGTGACTAATTTAAAAAAAATAGAGAGATTAAGTTTTTATTTGCTATATGTTTGCAGATGCTCAGAGTTTTAAAGAAACAGATGCTGAACAACAGTCTGTTAAACATCAAGAACACTCTGATACATCAAAGGCTATTAATTTCCCTGCAAGTCCAAGTACTGATACTTTCTTGCAGTCCATACATTCTTCTATTCCACCATATAGTACAATCCCTGTTTTTGTTGGAAAATAGTCCATTTATTCTACTTTACCATCATCTGAGGAAATCCTTGTTATTGCTGAAGATGTAGTAGCACAACAGTCCATTCATAAAGTTTCATCCATTTCAGAATCACCACAACATGTTATGGGAACTGAAGTTTTGAAAGTTAATCTCGAAGCTCCAATTCATTTATCTACAATACTTGAAGATGTGGAGTTAACTACTGAAGGTGTGGAAGCTTCTGAAACTATTGGATCACATATTGCACCAATTTCTCATTCAAATCTTCATGTTGAAGCTAGTGATAAAGTTCAGCAATTAGTGCAAAATCCAGTTGTTGTTGAAGAATCTAATGATGGTGAACAACCTAATGTTTCTAATGCTATTATAGATCCTAAGGATGATCTATTCTTCCCTGAAGATATACCTATGTATGTGAGACAACAGAAACTGAAAGAGTTAGATGCCACAAAAGAAAAGGATTATTCTGATAATCTCTGGAATGCTCATTGGAAAGATAATACATATCCTATTTCCAAAACATAAGCTTTTGCACATCTGGAAACAGCAGAACAGAAGATTACAAATCCTGACATGCTGAATCATACGAAAGCATCGACTATAGTTGTCAGATCCTTACACACAACTCATGAAGCAACTACTACTCAAATCAATCAGATTAAAGAATCTTTGATTGCTTCAAAGCTGACAACTCATCAGGAAATTCAGAAACAAATTTCACCAATAGTTTCCAGACAAACTACAATTGAAGCCAGTCAAGCTAGATTGGAAGCTAAATAAGATCAAATGTCTGCTCAACTTACAGAAGTACTAAATTCAATGGAGCTAATTTTTTCTCTACTGTTTGGTGATGATGCCAAAAAGGGGGAGAATATTATTAAATCTAAATGCAAACAACTTTCATTGACAAGTACTGATGCTAAAAATTGTGATGGAGGTAATAAGGGGGACAAAAGATAGCAAAAGGAGAAAATAAAAGAAGAAGAAAAAGAGTTGAAGGATTAACATTGCTGATGAAGACCACGGTATTCTAGAGATAGAGGCTGGTGTTGAAGCAAGTCAATTTGTTCAATCTCTGAAATACAAACAACTCTGTTCTACAAGGATCCGAAGATTCAATTATTTGACTCTGAGGAGAGTAGAAGAATATTTGCAAAAGAAAATTCTGGAGTTGATCTTGAACAGCTAAGGTAAATTGAGGAAGACTTCAAGAATTCCATGAAGACATCAAATATTGACATTGTTGTTATTTCTCAAGTACTTTATGAAGATGATCCTTCTGGACCAACCAGAGGTATAGTTATAAGGAAAATCAGTCAAGCAAAAGATCTTAGATCACAAGTTACAATAATTGCTGACTTGAAGCTTAAAGGAAAAGAGAAGATAGGAGAGAAGTCAAAGATTTCAAAAGTCTAAAGCCAAAGCTGTTGGAAAGAAGAAGGAATTTTTTTTTGAAGCATTCTGAGCTGAGGAAGTCGAATTAACCTCTGACATTGCTCAAGTTAAAGAAGCAATTCAGGATGAAGAGTAAAGTCTAATATTCACTGAAGCAAGATTGAATATGCATACTTGATTCCTGCATTAAGATAGTTTTGACATCATCAATTGGAACTTCTCTATATTTCCATAATGAACAAGTTGTGGGAGATTGTTAGGAGCAATTGATGATATCAAACAGAAATAATCACAAGCATCGATGAATGATAATGACATCGACGGATGATGACTACAAGCATCGACGGATGATGAATACAAGTATCGACGGATGATGACTGCATCGATGGATGAAGATGACATCGACATATGTTGATAATCGACGGATAATGATATCAACGGATGATGATGTCAACGGATGATGAAATTAGTATTTGTCACATCAGTTAATCTTTGAGAAGGAAAAGAAAACATGAACTCAAGTCGGTGAAGGAATTTATCTCAGAAGCAATTGTATAGGTTTCCTTGTTGTTAATAGAATACGATTCCTTATACATTGGTAGCTCACATATTAGGTTCATGCTATAAGCATTGCGACATTGTTATATCTTTCGCATAACCTAGCAGTTCTCAAGGATATTTATTCATCCTTCCGAGAGAGTACGATTATAATAAGTTTTTATCAGTTAATATAAAAACTGTTGATTCTGTTAAAGATTTGTCGAATTGATTGAATTAACTGTATTCACCCCCCTCTATAGTTGATTAAGGGCCTAATATTTTCACTTTTGCGGCGGGGGGGGGGGGGGGGGCGGTAGCATGGCAGTCCAAGTTGCAAAAGTGTGTTACATTGTCAACAACCAAGGTAGAGTATACTGCTGCTTGTGAAGCAGGCAAGAAGCTGATTTGATTAAAGCGGTTTCTCCAAGAACTAGGTCTGAAATAGGATAATTTTGAGTTATACTGTGATAGTTATAGTGCTATTGACTTGAGTAAGAATGCTACCTGTCATAGTTGTACTAAGCATATTAATGTACATTACCATTGGTTGTAGGAACAGGTCAAAGATAGGGTGATACGGATAGAGAAGATACACACGGATAAAAATCCATCGGATTTGATGACCAAGGTGGTTCCGCGACAAAAGTTGGAGCTGTGTAAATGGGACGCGGGCATGGAATGCAAGTGAAGCATTGTGAGTTTAGAAAGGGGGTGATTGTTAGTTGGGGGTCCCCTCCACTTGTAATACTTCATTATAATCTTAAATTGGTGTTTTGGACTCAAGTTGTTGGAATTTTGATGTGTTTTTGTGTTATTGCATTTCAAGTATCAGTTAAATAAAGAAAGGAGCTTTTAAAGAAATATGATAAAAAGTGATCAGATTTAAAAGCCAAGGCCATTTTCAAGTTGTAGAGAATCTTGTTAGCTTCATGTGGGCAGTTGAATCACTTAATTCTAACGAGTAGAACTCAAGTTATGGCCAAAACAAGATTCATCAGAATTTTTCCAGACAGGTTACGCTGATTTCACTGAAAAAGCATTTTTTGAGTGGAATTTGACGATTTTAAGGGTCCAGGTCCAATATGGGCGTATATATACTTAAAAAAGGGTTTTCATTATTCGAGAAGATTGGGATACCAAGGAGAAGACCCTAGAAGCATAAAACAACTCCGAAAAAGAAGATCTTGTTTTCAACTTGTGATTCTTTGAATTAGTTATAACTTTGGATACTCGTTTTCATTCTTGTTGAACCTAGATCTCATTTATTCGTACTTTAATTATTATTTAGTTTATTAAGATCTTGTTTATACCATGCTTTCATTGGAACCCATGGTGACGATGAGTTCGATTATGAACTAATCATTATCATGGGATTGTAGCGAATTTACTTATGGATTTCAATAATTAATTTGTTTTGATATCTTGGTGTGTGGTGATTGTATGATATCCTAGTATTGGTTGTACTTATTCGTCTTATGTGCATAGCTAACATATAAGATAGTTTGTTAATCTCTTTTGAAGCGACAGTGAATCTTGAGATTTAGAACTTGCCATGCTAGCATAGGTTCATGTATTGTATGCATGATTAGTGGGTAACTCTAACCGTTTTACTTGCCATATATAATCAAGATAGATAACTTATGCTTAAACCGTTATGTTGTCAAATTTTATAGACATATAGGGTCTCAATATAATTTGTGCCTATTCAGCTTTTATCTCTTTTGTGGATGTCTGGTAGAATGGTGCTCGTGCAACGAAAGTTGGCATTTATCGGTTTCGAGTTATCTGATTAGTGTCATCACTATCACATGCTAAGGTTAAGAACAATGACTTTGAATAAAGTATTTAATGAGGTTAGAATCCCATGTTTGTCATATATATTAATTCAACCATTCTTGTTCTCTTAGTTATAATTGTTAGTTTAATCTCTTAGTTTAATAAAAAACCCAATTTGTTATTTATGTTAGCATTGAGCGATAACCATAAATTGTTGCATAGGTGCATAAATTGAACTTAACCTAAACCAGTCTATGTGGGAACGATCTTATTTATATCTTATACTACTTGCGAACGCGTATACTTGCGTGAATTTTTGCGCATGTTTTCGCCCTAACAAGTTTTTGGCGTCGCTACCGGGGACTCAGTGTTAATTTTTAGTTTATGCGCTTGTCATCAGCGGTCTTTAAAGTTCACTGACTCGGATTTCTTTTACTTTCACGGTTTATTTGTTTATGTTTCAGGTACTCATTACAATGGGAGATCTAGCTACATGAACGAAAGCCTTGATGGATTTTTTCTCAACCCAAGATCAATGACATTCAATCTAGCATTATCAGGCCATCTATCACAGCTAATACCTTTGAGATCAAGCCTGGCATAATTCAATGGGTGCAGAATTCAATCCAGTTTGGGGGTTCTTCAACGGAAGATCCCAATATGCACATTTGGGATTTCATTAAGATATACGACACCTTCAAGTTCAACGGTGTTTCTGAAGATGCTGTGAAGCTGAGACTGTTTCCATTCTCTCTGAGGGACAAGGCTAAGAGCTGGTTACACTCTCTACCAGCTGGTTCGATTACTACTTGGGAAGATCTTGCTCAGAAGTTTCTTACTAAATTCTTTCCTATGGCGAAGACAGCTGCACTCAGGAATGCTATTACTCAATTTGCGTAGCAAACGGGAGAATCGCTTTGTGAAGCTTGGGAGCGCTACAAGGAGATGCTTAGGAAGTGTCCTCATCATGAAATGCCTAATTGGATGATCATCACTTGTTTTTACAATGGGTTGGAAGCACAGTCCAGACCCATGCTCGATGCAGCAACAGGCGGAGCATTATGGGCAAAGAGCTATGAGGAAGCTTATGATCTAATTGAATAGATGGCTGCTAATGAATATCAGTATCCAATCCAGAGATGTCCATAGGGCAAGGTAGCAGGAGTTTTTGAAGTGGATACATCTATGGCTATCACTGCTCAACTAAAGGAGTTGTCTATGAAGATCGATTCTCTGGCTAACTTGGGTGTTAATTAGATAACCAGTGTTTGTGAGCTATGTGAAGGTTCACATGCGACGGAGCAATGCACTATATCTAGTGACTCAGCTCAGTTTGTGAGCAACTTTCAGAGATTGCAGCAACCAGTTCCAGACACTTATCATCCTGACAACTGAAATCATCCTAACTTCAGCTGGAGCAACAATCAGAATGTGAGGCAACCACCGTTCCAGCAGTTTGAAAATAAACAATTCAACCCTCCTGGTTTTCAGCAACAATTTGCACCAAGACAACAACTCCAACTTCAACAACAAACTCATGATACAGGTCTATCTTCGAATGAAAAATCTGAATTGGAGGAGTTGAGTCTTATGTACAAAAACCAGGCTCTTATATGCTAAAGTCAGGCTATTTCTATCCAGAATCTGGAGAACCAGATAGGACAAATTGCTAACGTCTTATTGAATCGACCACCAGGAACGCTTCCTAGTGATACAGAAACAAATCCAGGCAAGAGGGAAGTTGAAGAACAGGCGAACGCCATCACCTTAAGGTCTGAAAAGGTCGCAAGCCCCCAAATTCAGCAAGACGAAGAGCCTGAAAAATCTCAAGTTTCAGAAAATGCAGTTGTGGTTGAAGAAGAAGTGCAGAAGGAAGTAGAGGTGGAACCAAGGAAGACTACTGTGGAACACACTCCTCCTGAGGGTAATACAGGGGAGAAACAGATCTATCCTCCACCTCCTTTTTTCTAAAAGGCTGTAGAAGCAGAAGTTGGATAAGCAATTTGCTAAGTTTCTGGAGGTGTTCAATAAACTTCATATCAACGTACCTTTCGCTGAAGCTCTTGAACAGATGCCTAGCTATGCGAGGTTTATGAAAGGTATTCTCTCTCAGAAAGTGAAGCTCGATGACTTAGAGACTGTTGCTCTTACGGAGGAATGCAGTGCTGTGCTGCAACAGAAGTTGCCTCCGAAACTTAAAGATCCTGGAAGCTTCACTATTCCATGCACTATCGAAAACTTGTCGTTTGACAAATGTTTATATAATTTTGGATCTGATGCCCTTATTTATCTTCAAGAAGCTTGGTCTGCCTGATTCGAAACCAACATACATGTCATTACAACTAGCTGACCGTTCCATCGCTTATCCACGAGGTATAGTGAAGGATGTCTCGGTCAAGGTGGATAAGCTCATCTTCCCTGCTGACTTTGTAATTCTTGATTTTGAGGAAGATAAGAAGATTCCTATTATTTTGGGAAGACCATTCTTGGCTACAGGCCGAACTATGATCGATGTGCAAAAAGGAGAGCTTTCGATGAAGGTTTACGATCAAAAGGTCACTTTTAATGTGTTCAAGGAAATAAAGTTACCCACAGCTAAAGAGGAGTGCTTTAAAGTAGAGTGGGTCGACTCTGTAGTAAATTCAGAGCCTGAGCAGTTGCCAAAGTCAGATACCTTAGGGAGAGCCTTAATAGGGGAATCAATTATTAAAAATGAAGAAGGAGCAGAGCAACTACAGGTTTTGAATGCACCTCCGTGGATGAGGAAGTTGGATTTTCCATTCGATTCTCTTGGGTAAGCAGAGCTAAAAAATTTTCAGGAGCATTTTGAATCATTTATGCAAGAAGCTCCCACACTTGAGCTCAACCTAAAGCCAGATCACTTGAGTTATTCATTCTTAGGTGCACCCCCTGACAAGGGGTTGGGATATATCTTTGATGATGTAGAGGGTAGTCGAATGAACCCTCCAATGCCTATAGAGGGTTCTTCTCATGTGCAGCAGGTAGTTGATAGGACTGGTGTTGGTGATGAGCAGTACAGGCGAGTAATTAGGCGTATGGAGGCCATACACGACATTCACCATCATTTTGCTGCAGATTTGACACAGGCTTTGGGCACTATTTTCCGAGCCACTGATATCGAGGTTGATTGGCCACCTGATCCTCCACCCGAGGAGGGTGATCTTTCTGACAACTAGGTATGCTTGAAATCCTTATTATTACCTTCAATGAGGACATTGAAAATTTTAAGTTTGGGGGTGATAATGTAAGGATTAGTAGTGTGTGTGTCCATATAGATTCATATAGATTCATATTGCATGTTTAGTTGTAGTTCATTCATATTTTTGCATGATTGTTCATTTAGGACATTTTTGTTTGTTTTTATGTGATTTCATATAGTTGCATTTGCATGCATATTTAGCATGATCCCTTAAGATGAACTATGATATTTGATAAGTTGATGTTGATTTGAGTGTGGTGATTTGCATGCCAGAAACAAATATTTTCATAAAGTCTTATAGTGTTGCTTTTGATCTAGATCATGATCATACTTTTTTGTTGTTGAGATTTAATCACTTGGTTATATTTAGAATTTGTGATATTCTCGTAATGACGTAAAAATATTGATTTTTTTTATCTGGAGAAAAACTTGGATTTCATTGCTAGTTGTTGTAAGGCTAGGCATCAAATGGCTAGTAGCCGGCTCATATTTTTATAAGTAGTTTAGGGTTGAATGAGATGAAGCGAAACACACTCATTCAGAAATTATTGAAAGAAAAAGAAAAAAGAAAAAAGAGAAAAAAAGAAAAAAAGTATGTGTTTATGCATAATTGATCAAGAGTGAGCTCTTTAATACTCGAGTTATTAAGTTCTAGGGGACTTTGTGCCTAGTGACCTAAGGCTTTCATAGTCTGGGATCCGCTAACCTAACGCTCGCTACATGGGTATTATTGCATAAGTCTTTTGGGACCTCATTCATTACACAGTCAAATAAACATCTTTATTATGTGTTCAATAATAGTGTGAATCCTTGTATAACTCTAGTAGAAAGGAGGTGTTGTGAGTCATAATGTGTTTATTGTCTATTCTGTTTATAAACTTTTGATTGTTTCGATGATAGATAAGTTATGGTTATTGATCTAGTATCGAGAGATATCTGTTAAGCATTCCACACATACACGTTTCTGGTTTGTGGGATTTATTCGAACTCTATTTTAAGTCATTGCATTCTTAGAGGCATTGGCTTATTCATTTGGTTATGGTTATTCTGAAGGGATCGATTGCATTATCCTTTAGTTGCATTCACGTAGTTGCATTCATGCATTAGGTTTGTTTCGTAGTTTTGAGTTTATTTATGCTTGAGGACAAACATCGATTCAAGTTTGGGGGTGTGATAAGTGGATTTTATATCCACTTGGAATGCTTGATTACAAGCTTAAATTGGTGTTTTTGACTCAAGTTGTTGGTATTTTGATGTATTTTTGTGTTATTACATTTCAGGTATCAGTTAAATAAAGAAAGGAGCTTTTAAAGGAAATATGATGAAAATTGATTATATTTGGAATCCAAGGCCATTGTCCAGTTATAGAGAATCTCGTTAGCTTCGTGTGGGCAGTTGAATTGCCTAATTCTGACGAGTAGAACTCAAGTTACGGCCAAAACAAGATTCATCAGAGTTTTTCCAAACAGGCTGCAGGCGCCCGCCTGCTGGAGGAGGCGCCCGCCTGCTGGTGGAGGCGGCCGCGTGCTGATGCGCGGCTGATTATGCTGATTTCGCTGCCTTTTTTGAGTGGAATTTGACGATTTTAAGGGTCCAGGTCCAATATGGGCGTATATATACTTAAAAAAAAGGTTTTCATTATTCGGGAAGATTGAGATACCAAGGAGAAGACCTAGAAGCACAAAACAACTCCGAAAAAGAAGATCTTGTTTTCAACTTGTGATTCTTTAAATTAGTTATAACTTTGGATGCTCATTTTCATTCTTGTTGAACCTAGATCTCGTTTATTCATACTTTAAATATTATTCAGTTTATTAAGACCTTGTTTATACCATGCTTTCATTGGAACCCATGGTGACGATGAGTTCGATTATGAACTAATCGTTATCATGGGATTCTAGCGGATTTACTTATGGATTTCAATAATTAATTTGTTTTGATATCTTGGTGTGTGGTGATTGTATGATATCCTAATATTGGTTGTTTATATTCGTCTTATGTGCGTAGCTAACATATAAGATAGTTTGTTAATCTCTTTTGAAGTGACAGTGAATCTTGAGATTTAGAACTTGCCATGCTAGCATAGGTTCTTGTATTGTATGCATGATTAGTGGATAACTCTAACCGTTTTACTTGCCCTATGTAATCAAGATAGATAACTTATGCTTAAACCGTTATGTTGTCAAATTCTATAGACACATAGGGTCTCAATATAATTTGTGCCTATTCAGCTTCTATCTCTTTTGTGGATGTCTCGTAGAATGGTGCTCGTGCAATGAAAGTTGACGTTTATCAATTTCGTGTTATCTGATTAGTGTCATCACCATCACATGCTAAGGTTAAGAACAATGACTTTGAATGAAGTATTTAATGAAGTTAGAATCCCATGTTTGTCATATATATTAATTCAACCATTCTTGTTCTCTTAGTTATAATTGTTAGTTTAATCTCTTAGTTTAATAAAAGCCCAATTTGTTATTTGTCTTAGCATTGAGCGATAACCATACATTGTTGCGTAGGTGCATAAATTGAACTTAACCTAAACCAGTCTTTGTGGGAACGAATCTTATTTATATTTTATACTACTTGCGAACGCGTATACTTGCGTGAATTTTAGCATGTGTTTTCGCCCTAACACTTATACCACTTTTCTTCCACCTTCCCTCCTATTTATCTACCCCTAATTTATCTATTAATTATCCAAGCATGCCACTGGCTCTTCCTATAAATATCTTCCTCCCCCACTTCACAAAATACATCTTACTCTCTTCTCTCCCTCACTTCTTAAGTGTATAGCTGCTAGATAGTCTGTCTAATATAAAACTTACCTAGCAGTAGTTTCAGGCAGGTCAGAATATGGGGCCCTCGTGCTTCTCTTTTCTTTCGTTTGAGGTAAGTTAGTGTGAGTATTGGTCGGGCTTTAGCCTTCAGGGTCTGCAACGGTAAGAGTTCGTCCAAGTGTTGTGGCCGCAACAAGGGGAGTTCTCCAGGTTATCCGGTCCGGTACTAAGGGAATATGGAATCTTTGTGTTACTATTCGGTTGTACCTCAACTGTTAATTCATAAATTTGAAAGAGAATATTGTATTATTATCATTATAGTGAAAACATTCGAAATTGGTCCCATAATTTTTACCTCTTTATCTTAAGGGGATTTTTCGTGTATAAATCTTGATGTTCATCTGTTTTGATGATTATTGATCTGTTTGTATTATTATCTCAGGTTTTACTTACGCAAGGACGGAATCGAAGGTTCCTAACAAACCCCACATTTTCCAACGACATTTACGTTGGTTGTTATATATGGAGGGAGTTTCAAGCAACCTAGCATCATCTTTGAGGGCAAATCTAATGATGATCCAAAAATCCAAATTTGGGGCAGATTACCCCAAATTCTATTCCAACAGTGATCCAAATGGTGATCTAAATTTGGATCAGTGAATAGTATTGATCCAAATTTGGATCACTAATGTTCACTGATCCAAATTTGGATCACTTGGTTTGTTGTGTATATGTTGTGTACTTGATGATATTATGAACAAAACACCTTGGTAGATTTTACTTAGTGAAAAAGTAGCACTCGACGGATAAGGGTTATAGTCCTGATGGATAACTCATTTTAGTCCCGACGGATGATGACTTATTATCCATCAAGTGAGTAGCTTATGTAACAATAAGTCTGTAGCACATTTCTGCATACACATTGTTTAGAATCTGTAGTAGTACTTAAGTCATGTTGACTTTAACTAGATAAGCAGAATAGGTTGATTAATTGTACATAGATGATGTCTTGTAATTCTACATAGATGAAATGAAGTCTAGTGCCTGATTGCTACCCGACGGATAAACAACAATGAATTCGACGGATGATCAACAACCCGGCGGATGATCATTAACTCGACGGATGATCATAAACCCAACGGATAAAGAATTCAAATATCTCTTGACAGTAACAACACAATCACATGCGTCGAGTGTATGCCAATGGAATGTGGTAGCCTATTCAACTGGGTTTTCGAGAACAAAGAAGCATTGCCATTTCCATGATATTATGAAGATATTCAAAGATGCTGGAATAGAGTAATGAAGTAGCATTGTATTAGACTTGATAGTTTTGTTTTATTATCTTGTCTTATTACTTTGTAATCTTGGTGATATATAAACCAAGAAGCAGCAATAGAATTTGAACTAAGAAACTCAGATAGAAAGAGAGAAACATTTGTAAGCTGCATTCTTAGCATTTCTCTCATTCTTTGTTGTTATCATTTTGTAAGCAGTTGTGAGCTTTTTGCACATAGAGTTCTCTCGATATATATTATATATCTCTGGTGGAATCATTCAAATCCACCAGAAAGTTTTTAAAGACTCTTGTTTTTAATTACTTGTGTTTTGATTCATTTCAAGTAACTATTCCGCATTCTGCTAATCAATTCACACTTATATACATATATATGAGTTAGAACATTTTTATTCAAGAAAAAGTTTCAAGAATTCCATTCAACCCCCCTTCTGTAATTCTTGTTACATTGTTAAGGGACTAACAATTGATATCAGAGCAAGCTCTTAACAAACAAAGAGTTTAAAGATCAAAACAATATAGCAAGATGAACAAGAAGGATGTTGGAGTCAAGATTCCTTTTCTGGATAAAGATAATTACCATCATTGGAAGGTAAAGATGCATCTTCATTTGTTTTCTTAAGATGAGGCCTATGTGGACTGCATAGAAAGAGGCCCCCATGTTCCAATGAGAGCTGCAACTGGAAATGAGCCATATGTCCCCAAGCCAAGGCATGAATGGTCTGATCCTGATATTGAACGCGTCAGGAAGGATAAAAAGGCCATGAATATCCTGTTTAATGGAGTTGATGGTGATATGTTTGACAACATTATCAACCGCAAAACTGCCAAGGATGTTTGGGATACAATACAGATCATCTGTGATGGCACTGAGCAAGTTAGAGAAAACAAGATGCAGCTATTGATTCAGCAATATGAGCATTTTCATAATGAAGAAAGTGAGTCTCTCACTGACATTTTTAGTAGGTTTCAAAAACTTCTAAATGCTCTAAAGTTGCATGGAAGGGTCTATCAGACAAAAGACTCCAGTCTGAAATTCCTTAGATCTTTTCCAAAGGAATGGAAACCAATGACAGTCTCATTAAGAAACTCACAAGATTATAAGGAGTTAACTTTGGAGAGACTGTATGGCATCCTGAAAACTTATGAGCTTGAAATAGAGCAAGATGAGAGGATGGAGAGAGGAAAGAAGAAAGGAGGGTCCATTGCACTAGTTGCTGAGTTAGAGAAAGAGAAGGAGATGAAGATGGAAGCTGTTGAGTCAACTTCAAGGGTCTGTGAAAGCAAGGGCAAGGGGCTTGCAGTAGAAAGTGAAGATTCTTTGAGCCAAGATGACATGGAATACATTGATGAACATTTAGCATTTCTTTCCAGAAGATTTGCCAAGCTCAAGTTCAAAAAGAACTTTGGAGCAACCAAGCCAAATAGAAACATGGTGGATAAATCAAAATTTAAATGTTTCAAATGTGGCTTGGCAGGGCACTTTGCCAGTGAGTGTAGGAAGTCAGATTCCAGTAAGAAAAAGTTTGAGCCTGTGGATTATAAGCACAAATACTTTGAGCTGCTCAAACAAAAGGAAAGGGCTTTCATTACACAAGAAAATGACTGGGCATCAGATGGTCTGGATGAAGATGAAGATGTCAACTATGTCAATCTAGCCCTAATGGCCAAGTCTGATGAAACGGAAACAAGTTCTTCAAGTAATCAGGTAATTACTACAAACCTTGCACATTTATCTAAAGCTGAGTGTAATGATGTTATAAATGACATGTCTACAGAGTTATATCATTTGCGTGTTACACTTAAGTCTCTTACTAAAGAAAATGCTAAAATCAAAGAGAACAATTTGTTTTTGAGTGAGAGAAATAATGTGCTAGAGTCTCAGTTCATTGATTTTGAAAAATTAAGAATTGAATGTAATAATTGCCAAGGAGGAATTAACTGAGTCCTTAAAGAAAGAAGAAATTTTGAAGAAGCAGCTCGAGCGTGGACAGGAGGTGATTAAGGCATGGAAAACATCTAGAGATGTCCATGCTCAAATCACCAAAGTTCCAGGAATCGAGTCCTTCTGTGATGTAGCCTGGAAAAAGAACAAGGAGAAACTAGAAACAAATTTGGTGGATGGAGTGCTAACAGATGTAGACTCGACGGGTGATGAGGATCATCCGTCGGATAACAAAAAGGGTTATCCGTCGACTGATGAAAATCCTTATCCGTCGGTTGTAAGCAAGCCTATCAGTAAAGCCAAACTTGTTAAGCTTAATGAAAAGTATGGATCTGTTTCCAAGAACTTTGTTTCAGGAGAATCGAGTCAAGTTAAGAAAGGGAAAAAGGCTAATGTTGGTCACATGACTGTCAAACAGTTAAGTGACAGACTTGAAAAGATTGAGTGAAAACAGAGGCTAAAAAGAAAAATAATAGAAATGATAAAGTAGGGATTAACAAACACAATAACTACACACTTGATAAATATGCTCCTAAAAAAATCTGTGTCAAGTGTGGTAGTGTAAATCATTTGTCTATTAATTACAAATCTACCATGCCTACTTCCATGTCTGTGCCACCTCACTTTCCTAACATGAATGCCATGCCTCTCATGCCTATGAACGCTATGTCTACACAGAATATGAATGCATAGTTTGCTAATATGCCATTTGCACCTAATCCTTATTATGCTGCATTTAGTATGCCACAAATGCCATTTAGCATGCCTTACTGGAATAACATGTTTACTAATAGCATGCCATTCCCTGTTGATTATAATATGCATGATAATTATATTGCAATGAATGGTTTCAAAGGCCCAACTCAAATGACCAAGGATGGATCTGATATCCCCAAGTCAAATGAGATAAAGCCTAAGAAATAGAAAAAGAAAGCTAACAAGGCAGGACCAAGGAAACTTGGGTACCAAAATCAACTTGATTTGATTTTGATGTGTGCAGGGAAACAGAAAGAATCTTTGGTACTTGGATAGTGGTTGTTCAAGACACATGACTGGTGATTCTACCTTGCTCACAGAATTCAAGGAGAGAGCTGGCCCAAGTATTATTTTTGGAGATGACAACAAGGGTTATACTGTGGGATATGGCTTGATTTCAAAGGACAATGTCAATATTGAGGAAGTTGCCTTAGTGGATGGTCTCAAACACAACTTGTTGAGTATCATCCAGCTTTCTGATAAAGGCAACTCAGTAACCTTCAACTCAGAAGCCTGTGTTGTGACTAACAAAAGAAGTAACAAAATGGTTCTCACTGGTGTGAGAAAAGGAAATGTGTACCTAGCTGATTTCAACTCATCTCATGCAGAATCTGTTACTTGTCTTCTCAGGAAAGCAAGTCAGGATGAAAGTTGGCTATGGCACAAGAAGCTATCCCATTTAAACTTCAAGACCATGAATGAGCTAGTAATGAAAGAACTGGTTAGAGGCATTCCTCTAGTGGAGTTTTCTAAGGATGGATTGTGTGATGCCTGCCAAAAAGGGAAGCAGATTAAAGCATCATTCAGGAAGAAACTTGATCCAACAATTGAAGAACCTTTGCAACTGCTACACATGGATTTGTTTGGACCAGTCAATGTGTTGTCCATCTCAAGGAAAAGATTTTTCCTAGTAATTGTAGATGATTTCTCAAAGTTCTCTTGGACATATTTCCTAAAGTCTAAAGATGAGGCTAGTGAAATCATCATCAATCACATAAGGCAAGTCAATAATCATCCTGATTTCAAGGTTAGAAGAACCAGGAGTGACAATGGAACTGAGTTCAAGAATTCTGTCATGAGAGCATTCTGTGAGGAAAATGGGATTCTGCATGAGTTTTCAGCAGCAAGAACTCCACAACAGAATGGAGTAGTGGAAAGGAAGAACAGATCACTTATTGAAGCTGCAAGGACAATGCTTGAAGAATCTAAACTGCCAACCTATTTCTGGGCTGAAGCTGTAAATACTGCATGCTACACTCAGAATATTTCTCTAGTTAATCAAGCAAGATGCATGACTCCCTATCAATTGTTCAAGAACAAGAAGCCAGCTCTAAATTTTCTTCATGTCTTTGGCTGCAAATGCTATATTCTGAGAAATCAAACTGATCAAAATGGGAAGTTTGATGCTAAAGCAGATGAAGGAATTTTTGTTGGATATGTTGTTGGTAAAGCATATAGAGTCTATAATCTAAGAACCAACATTGTTGTGGAATCAATACATGTTGTGTTTGATGATAAAAAGATTGAAGGACTTCAAGATGGAGATTACCATGAGAGCCTCAAATTCGACAATGTGGAGATGGTTAATGATGACAGTGATGATGAAAGTGATCAAGAAACAGTATCAAAGGATAATGCAAAAAAATCTACTACAAATGAAGCACAAAATTCAACATTTGTCGAGTTGCTTAATGCTTCATTCGTCGGGAGGCAATCTGCGTTATCCGTCGGGAGACAACCAGCTTCATCCGTCGGTACTCAAAATTCACCATCCGTCGGGTTATCAATAGAGCAGGAAGTCAGGATAAATCACCTACAGAAAGTTCCCCATTCTCTAATCAAAGATCCACAAACTCAGGGGAGTTTCTAACAATCAAAACTCAATCACACATCAAGACAATAATGAGGCCTCTTCTGTAAGTCATATGTCATAGGCCTATTTGTATATTCGAGGATTTAACTCAACTCAAATAAGAATGTAATAAGTAAATAGTGGATCTACCGTTAGAGAGATCTCGCAAAGTAATATCTGTCAAAGGATTCAGAAATAAGGTTCATCTACAGACTTGAGGAATTAATTCACTGGAAGAAGTTCAAGAAATTGATCATGCCTCAGTGATATAAATCAAGATCGTGGATTTAATCAAGTGACAGAGATCTTGTCAGAGTATCATAAATTACAAGGATTTAGTCTGAAGAAAATCAAGAGTATCAAAGTCAAGACATGAAGAAACGTCACGGAAGTTAGTCACTCATGAACCAAACAGTACATCGAGTGTCAACATTGAAATGGTGGAATTGATTAATAAATGATAGTGATTTTCAGAAGATTTTCAAAAGAATGGTTGTTGCTCAAGGTTAGTATTAATTCTCTATTAATTAATTAAGTCATATAATTTAATTAAGAAAATAAATTATATCTGCAAAGATTAATTTATTGATTAATTGATTAATTCATTCAAAATTAATATTAAGGTTTTTCAGAATTTTTAATTGGTTAAAATCTGTTTTAATTCCAAAAAGACAACTGATTGTATTAGTATGACAATCGGTATGACAATCAATAGTCATACCGAAAGTCATGCTAATTCAGTTGATTGTCTTACCAGAATTATTATTAGATTAAAATCACTTATTAATTCAGCAAAAACAATCTATTTGAACTACTATGACAATCGGTATGACAATTGATTGTCATACTGAAAGTCTTGCTAGTTAATTCTGGTTGTCTTGCTAGCTCTAAAGATAGTCCTACCGATTGTCTTACTGAGCCAAAGGATTGTCATGCCAGCTCTATTTTCATTCAGCTGAATTGATTAAAAGAAGAAGAAGCATTCATTCTTCATCATCCAACAATACAGAACCCGAGAACAAAAGAAAAAGAAGCAGAACAATATTTCATCTTCTCTGCAAAACTTCAAGATCAATTTCTAGATTGTAAAGTTAAATCCAATCAACTAGAAATCTTTATCTTGTTCTTGTGTAACAATCTAGCGGATCAAAATCCCTAGAACTTAATCTCAAATTGCGTTTAGCATTTGATTCTAATTATTACGAAAATAGAAATAGTTCATGTCGAATTTATTCTAGATTTGTGATAATTAATTTGAGATTAATTCCTTGTAATCGATACAGTTGTTGTAACACCTTTCAAGTTTAATAATATTTTTATTTAACTTGAATTTTGTTTCATATTTTTTATTCCGCATTTATTCAATTATTCGGTACTGTTTGTATTCAACCCCCCCTTCTACAAACACATTGGGACCTAACAATTAGTATCAGAGCCTTCTGATTAACGAACAAATCAAGATCCTAGACTTTTGTGATTTTTCAACTCCTTGAATTTTTATTCATTCAAAAATTCATAATGACTTCACAAAAAGTTGGAACCATTAAAATTCTACAATTTGATAAAGAGAATTATATTATGTGGAAGAAGAAGATGCTCTTGTTTTTACAAGTGGCAAATCCTAAATATTCAAACTTGTTAAAGAAGGGGATAAAAACTCCGATGGTTATTGAACCGGAGGTGATAGTAGATGATGTTGTGATCACCAAAGCCAGAACCTATCCTAAAGATCCTGAAGATTTTACTCATGATGAAAAGGAAGAAGCCTCCTTGGATGCCAGCCTTCAATTAATTTTAATTGATTCCCTTGATCCCTTGATGAACAGACATGTGATGAACTGTAAAAATTCCAAACACATGTGGGAAACTATTGAGGTGATCAATGAAGGCACAGAGGAAGTTAGGGAGAACAAGTTGGAGATCCTAACCTCTGAGTATGAATATTTTAAATCAAATCAAGGAGAAGGAATTACTAAAGTGTTTGAGAGGTACAATGCGTTGATCAACAACCTGAACATAAATGGGAAATATTATTCAATCAGGGAGGTCAACAAAAAGTTCCTTTTAACACTAACAACTCATCTTGAACATAAAATCACTGCCATTAGAGAAGCTAGAGATTTGAGTGAGATTTCTTTGGACAGGCTTTATGGAGTGTTAAAAACCTATGAGTTGGAGCAGATTCAACAGAAGGAAGTCTACGGGAAGGATAGAATGGTCAGTACATCTACTGCACTTGTAGCTGAAGGTCAACAACAACAGCAATCTCAACAATTGGAGAGAATGGTACAGTGTTCCAAGACTGAGGAAAATATGTTAGTAGCAGAATATGATCCTCCTACTACAAATCAATCAAGTGATGATTTGTATTCCTTGGAAGAGCTGGAGCAATTGGAAGACGAGTCAATGGCCCAAATTGTCAAGAGATTCTCCAATGTCAGATTCAGGAGGAATCCCAAGCTTAAGTACAAGTCCAACTACAACAAATTCCAGAAAGGTGGATCTTCATCCTCTAACACCAGCAGTGGTGGATACCAAACAGGGATGGTTGATCGGGGCACCATTAGATGCTATAACTGCAATGAGTTGGGACACTTTGCCACAGAATGCAGGAAGCCAAAGCAAGTAAGGAAGAACTCTTATGATTCAAATCAGAAGAGTAACTCTGAAAGGGCTTATCTGGCAAAGGGAAGAAGTTGGGATGATACTGACAGTGAAGATGAAGAAGAAGGAAATCTTGCTCTTATGGCTATTGATGGAAATGCTTCATCGTCAAGAATAGAGGTAAAACTTTCTGATGCTGAAATGGTTTATCATCTAAGAGGCAACTTAGATAATGCACGTCGTGATAATGAACTGTTAAGTTTACAGATCAAAGACCTTGAGAAAGAGGTCAATGAATTAAGACTTGTGCATATTAATCAAGACAAGTTAAAAGAACAAGTATCTTTTCTAGAGAATAGAGTTGACTGTTATAGAAAACTCGAAACTATTCTCAAAGACAAGATCACCGGTCTTGAGACTAAGGTTAGAGCCTACTTCAATTCTTGTTTGAAGGCTAAAGAGTTCTACAGTAAGCAAGCTGTTAATCAAACATCTGGAATAGGTTATGATTACAATGTTGCTATTGGAGAATTAGGCATAAACTCCCCTCCTCATGTTTATGCTAAAGGGAGGGAAGTATCATATGTGCTTAAGGGTGTTGATGAACCCCTCTATAAAGCATTAATTGCTGAACCATTTGATGCGACCTCTTCTGTTATTCAAGAAGAAATACGTGTTGAGGATCATGCTTATGAGAAGATTGTTTCCAAGTCAAGTGAGTCGAAAGTTCCAGTCAAAGTTGTGAAAGCAACTGAGACTAACTCAGACACACATGAGTTGGATAACAATAATGCCATGTCTACCATGCATAAATTGCCTGCTGTTAATCACTCTCATAAAGCATGTGGTGTTGCTAATTGTATGTCTTGTGCTTTTAATATGATGTATGCTTATTTTAATGGTAAGCATGTGTCTAATGATAAGACTACTCCTCGTCAGCATGTGAATAACAAGAAGCATGATAGGTCTAAGACTGCTAGTCCTTCTAAGGCTAGAAAGGAGACATTTGTGCCTAAGCCTAACCAGAAATTTGTTTAAGGCTATTTACAAGGTCAAATGTTCAGTCATTGAGGATGTTGAGATCGTTAAAATTAAAAATGTTGTTTTGCCTGACAAAGGACAATTCTACAAGTATGTCGGGCCCAACCAAGTTTGGGTTCCGAAGAAGGTCTAATCCATTTGAAGTGCAGGGCATTAAACAGGTGTAACCGGTAGTGTGGATTCTTGACAGTGGATCATCAAGACATATGACCGGAGATAGAGCCCTGCTATCAAATGTGGTTGAGAAAGTTGGCCCCCTGATTACCTTTGGAGATAACAGCAAAGGTTTATCTGAGGGATATGGCTGTTTACAAGCTGGATATGTTATCAGTGAAATTTTGTATATTGTGCTAGGTTATTATCAGGAAGCAGTATCTAGCATATAGCACCAGTGACGAGACTTGAGAATATTACGACATATCAGGCACCTGATGCACATTACACTTGGAATTGGACTCTAGTAAGATGTGTACAAGTGTACTCCTGGTTGGTGAGTCAAAAGAGGAAGTCAATGCACCTCAGTTCATGGACTTTGCAGTTGTAGATCTATTGGACTATGCAATCTCTTCTTCACAATCTCACTTCAGGTTGGTATGAACTAGTATACTGCTCAAGCAATCGTGAAGGACATGGTATGGCACTCTAACTGCAGTTACAGCTTTATATGAATAAGTAGAGTCGTCATATTAATAATTATCTTATCACTAGGCACAAACATATTGTTTTATATGTGCAGTGATATATTGATAATGCTATCATTGAACTCAAACTTCTTTATACATTAGTGATTTCTTATTTCATGTAAAATCTTTTGAAATCACTATTGTACATCATTTTCTCTCTATTACCATATATTTTGTGTTACAGGTTCAGTCTCCAATGACTTTCTTTCATTGACAGTCATGAGGTTGAAAACCCACAACGTCTATCCCAGACTGTAAAGACAAACACAAAAACAGAACCAACCAACACTCTCTTACCACAAAATGTAGTATGAATGAGTGTGAGGGAGATAGTGCCTCAGTGCACCACATAAGGAAGGTTCTGTAGTCAACCCAGTAGCTCTGTCTCCTACATAGATGAGTAGTATTTAAACCGAGACAACTGCTAGCCCCCATACATCTTCTCAAAAAGATGTAATGGCTGAAAAGGCACAAAAACAGTTACTAGATTCATTCTCTCAACAGGGTGCGTCTATTGAAATTTTGCCTGTCGGCCAAGGTATCCGATGTAGTGTCACCACCTCAAATATAAACAATTCTTAATGCACAAGGAAAGGTTACACACACAAAGGATGAGTTGACGGAAATAAGAGTTTCGACCATTTTAAGGTCAGATTCGATTGTTCAAGGTTCGTTAATGGACCAATTGCCTTTACAGGTGTTAGGAGAGGATACTGATCCAAAAGCCATATGTCAGTGGTCAGTGTCTACCTCCCCAGGCTTAAATCCCCTGGATGTATCTGCGGATAGTGGATCTGACATAGGTGCAGATCGGCAACTTGTTGACAATGATTCAGATATTACCTGATGAGTCACAAGGAAATGTCTTCACAGACATTAGAAGGGAACTTTGATCTTTATGCTAAATTCGTTGGATCATTGTTTACCTTCCCAGAATTCAAATCTGGAACCCTAAAAGGAAAACTAGCAACTTGTAGATTATGACTCAGATTCATCTGACGAGTTTAACAAGGATGGGGATTTGTGAACTCCCATTGCACCACCTGTGCCCTCCTTAAGGATGGCTAAGGTGATTTTTCTTGCAGGTACAGCTGATTTTTGGAGCTATGAGAGGAGTGATACACTTGTGAGAATGAGTGTAAACACGAGTGGAGAGAAGAGCGAAACACATGTGAGGTACACTAAACAGAATCACACACTCACAGTGAGGAAGAAAGAGAAACTACTTGTTATTTCTTTTCCAACCAAGTGATATATGAGAACTCCTTCAGACGACGGCATACATTCCTTCTTTAAGGGGGAGATAAAAGCTTAAGTAATAGTTTGGAGGATTCCTCAACTAAGGGGGAGAAATAGCAGGGAGAAAGAAAAAGATCCTACATGTACACTACACCACACCATTATTTTTTGTAACTACGGATCCTATTGTACGGGAGAGGTGGTAAACACAAGGTGATTTTCTAGTAAGGGAAGAAGCTGTTTTCCAAAAGGGGAGTACCATTGGTTTTTATCTGCGGATCCTATTGTCCGGGAGAGGTGGTAAACGAAGGTTATCTTCTTTAATCAGTTGATTCTCATAGGGGGAGAAGCAAGAGAGATATGGGCTTCTCAACAGGAAATGTGGTTGTACAAATGAAGATGAAACTACTTGAAGATATGTTCAGTCTAGAGGAACATCTATTTGGAATCTGGAAAAGGTTAAATGTTATCCAGAACTTTTCTGCTATTTACTTTGCATTTCTGTTTATATCTTTTTCTTATTTGTTAGTTGAGTTATCCTCTAAGTATTTGTGTGTTATTGTCTAATAAACAAATAAGGGGAGATTGTAAGTCATATGTCATAGGCCTATTTGTATATTCGAGGATTTAACTCAACTCAAATAAGAATGTAATAAGTAAATAGTGGATCTACCATCAGAGAGATCTCGCAAAGTAATATCTGTCAAAGGATTCAGAAACAAGGTTCATCTACAGACTTGAGGAATTAATTCACTGGAAGAAGTTCAAGAAATTGATCATGCCTCAGTGATATAAATCAAGATCGTGGATTTAATCAAGTGACAGAGATCTCGTCAGAGTATCATAAATTACAAGGATTTAGTCTGAAGAAAATCAAGAGTATCAAAGTCAAGACATGAAGAAACGTCACGGAAGTTAGTCACTCATGAACCAGACAGTACATCGAGTGTCAACATTGAAGTGGTGGAATTGATTCATAATTGACAGTGATTTTCAGAAGATTTTCAGAAGAATGGTTGCTGCTCAAGGTTAGTATTAATTCTCTATTAATTAATTAAGTCATATAATTTAATTAAGAAAATAAATTATATCTGCAAAGATTAATTTATTGATTAATTGAATTAATTGATTAATTCATTCAGAATTAATATTAAGGTTTTTCAGAATTTTTAATTGGTTAAAATCTGTTTTAATTCCAAAAAGACAACTGATTGTATTAGTATGACAATCGGTATGACAATCAATAGTCATACCGAAAGTCATCCTAATTCAGTTGATTGTCTTACCAGAATTATTATTAGATTAAAATCACTTATTAATTCAGCAAAAACAATCTATTTGAACTACTATGACAATCGGTATGACAATTGATTGTCATACCGAAAGTCTTGCTAGTTCATTCTGATTGTCTTGCTAGCTCTAAAGATAGTCCTACCGATTGTCTTATTGAGCCAAAGGATTGTCATGCCAGCTCTATTTTCATTCAGCTGAATTGATTAAAAGAAGAAGAAGAAGCATTCATTCTTCATCATCCAATAATACAGAACCCGAGAATAAAAGAAAAAGAAGCAGAACAATATTTCATCTTCTCTGCAAAACTTCAAGATCAATTTCTAGATTGTAAAGTTAAATCCAATCAACTAGAAATCTTTATCTTGTTCTTGTGTAACAATCTAGCGGATCAAAATCCCTAGAACTTAATCTCAAATTGCGTTTAGAATTTGATTCTAATTATTATAAAAATAGAAAAAGTTCATGTCGAATTTATTCTAGATTTGTGATAATTAATTTGAGATTAATTCCTTGTAATCGATACAGTTGTTGTAACACCTTTCAAGTTTAATAATATTTTTATTTAACTTGAATTTTGTTTCACATTTTTTATTCCGCATTTATTCGATTATTCGGTACTGTTTGTATTCAACCCCCCCTTCTACAAACACATTGGGACCTACCATCTTCATCTAGAGCTAATCTACCTCAACAAAGAAAATGGAGAAAAGATCACCCCTTTGAGCTTATAATTGGTGATGTTTCTTCTAGAGTTCAAACCAGAAGAGCAACTCAAGAAGAATGTCTATACAGTAGCTTTCTTTCCAAGGAAGAACCAAAGAAGGTAGAAGAAGCTTTGTTGGATCCTGATTGGATTTTAGCTATGCAGGAGGAGCTAAACCAATTTGAAAGGAATAATATATGGAAGCTGGTGCCCAAGCCTAAAGAAAAGAATCCAATAGACACCAAATGGGTATTCAGAAACAAGATGGATGAAAATGGCATAGTAGTCAGGAATAAAGCTAGATTGGTTGCTAAGGGCTATTGTCAACAAGAAGGAATAGATTTTGATGAAACATATGCTCCTGTTGCAAGACTTGAAGCCATCAGAATCTTCTTAGCCGATGTAGCCCATGCCAATTTCAAGGTCTATCAAATGGATGTCAAAAGTGCCTTTCTGAATGGAGATTTGGAGGAGGAAGTCTATGTCAGTCAACCTCCTTGTTTTGAAGATCCAAATTTTCCAGAACATGTCTATTATCTTTTGAAAGCACTTTATGGACTAAAACAAGCACCTAGAGCCTGGTATGACACTTTATCAAAGTTCCTTTTGGAAAATTATTTCACAAGAGGTACTGTAGATAAAACTTTATTCTTTAGAAATGTTAATGGCTCTAGTATCCTTGTTTAAATTTATGTAGATGATATTATTTTTGGCTCTACAGATGAGAAACTTTGTAAAAAGTTTGTCAAATTGATGCAAAGTAAATATAAAATTGGTATGATGGGAGAACTAACTTACTTTCTTGGTTTGCAAGTTAAGCAAGTTAGTGATGGAATATTCATTAGTCAAACTAAATACACTTTTGATCTTTTAAAGAAGTTTGATCTAATGGATTGCACATCTGCAAAATCTCCCATGGCTACTGCAACTAAGCTTGAATTAAACACTACTGAAAAGTCTGTGGATATTTCAAGTTATAGGGGCATGGTTGGCTCACTTCTGTACTTAACAGCTAGTAGGCCAGATATAATGTTTGCTACATGTTTATGTGCTAGATTTCAGGCTGATCCTAGAGAATCTCACTTAATAGCTATTAAGAGAATTTTCAGATTCTCAATGGAACACCAAAACTTGGCATTTGGTACCCTAGAGATTCTGGTTTTGATCTAACTGGTTATTCAGATACAGATTATGGAGATTGTAGAATTGATAGAAAAAGTACAACAGGAACCTGTCAATTTCTAGGAAACAAGCTTGTGTCCTGGTTCAGTTAAAAGCAAAATTCAGTTTCTACTTCTACAGCTGAAGCTGAATATATTGCTGCTGGAAGTTGCTGTGCACAGATTTTATGGATGAAAAATCAATTGCTAGACTATGGTTTGCAAGTTGAGAGGATTCCTATTTTCTGTGATAACACAAGTGCAATTGACATCACTTAAAATCCAGTACAACATTCAAGGATAAAGCACATAGATATCAAGTACCACTTCATAAGGGATCATGTAATGAATGGTACTGTGGAGCTACATTTTGTTCCAAGTGAGAAGCAGCTTGCAGATATCTTTACCAAGCCACTGGATGAATTCACCTTTTCAAGGTTGGTAAGTGAGTTAGGTATGCTTAATTATTCTTAAATTTATATGAGATAATTTGCAAGTTAAAATGCAGCCAGAAATTTAATTGACTTTTCAGTCTTGAATGAAATTTTGGCTAAGTCAAAATTTGCATCTCGACGGATGATCCTTATCCATCGAGTTTGATTATCCGTCGGTATACTATTTGCTAATAAAAAGCAATTATTTTTCTGGAATATTTTATGACTCGACGGATAACAGTTTATCCTCTTCCGTCGAATTGTCTTAATCTCAGCCGTTAATTCCCTGAACATTATCAATCGAGTATACTTACAGTTTGTAAGCATAACACGACGGATAATGGGTGGAATTTTTACAGTTTATTTTTAAACGGCTATTTTAGGTAATTTTAATTGGTTACTTTATTTTACTTTAGTATTTTTAGCAGTTATTTTTGAGATAGTATAAAAGCTTATTTCATTTCAATTGTTTTTCTTTTATCATTCTCAAATCAACTGCTCCAATTTCTTTCTCTTTCAAAGCACTTACTCTTTCTCTTCAAGCTCTCATTCTCTAACAATGGCGCCCGTTGTCAAGATTATGTCTCAAACTGGGTTCATTTATGAGAAGAACAATTTCACTGCATTAGTAAACAAGGGTATTCAGCAATCTAGTGACTATCACAAGATGATGGACTTTGTGAAGAATTGCAAGCTTAGCTATGCCATGCTGGAGTCACCCACAATCTTTTGTGAAGTTGTTAAAGAGATGTGGACCACTGCAACATACAACTCAACAGATAAGACCATCACTCTAACCATTAAAGGTAAAGAATTATGTATCAATAGTGATGTTATAAAAGCATGTTTCAAGATTCCTGATAACACTGTAACCTCACCACACACTGACACTGATATAATTAATATGCTTATCTCCATGAACTATGCTCTTTCTACTTCTAAGTTAAGTGACATTAGGAGATTGGGTCTTAGGAAGGAATGGAGTTTTATGTGTGATGTAATGACTAAGGTATTTTCAGGTAAAGTCAGTAATTTTGATTCGGTCAATATCTCCATGCTTAAAATGCTCTACATGCTAGTTACAGATAAATTCTATAATTTCAGTGACCTTGTTTTGTTTGAGTTAGGTTTTAAACTAGGAGAATTAAATAAGAGAGGTAAGAATGTGTATTATGCTAGATTCTTTATGATGTTAGTTAACCATCTCTCTGAGGGTATTGTGCTTGAGAACCCTAACAACAAATTAGATTGTTGGGTTCAAGAGAGAAGGCTCATTGCAGATTTGAACAGGGCCAATCATCACAAGGAGGTGCCATTGTTCTATTTCCCTGTAATGGAAGCACCTCAGGAAAGTGAGGTAAGTTCATCTATCCCTACTACTACTCCAACCTCACTAATTTCTTTGAGTTCCAGTGTAGCTATGGCAACTGTGTCAATGACCAAACAGTTGCCTACTCAAACTACCAAACTTGCAAAAATTTCACAACCCAAATCAAAGAAAGCCCCCTCTGGTATCTCTCAAAAGATGCCAGTTACAAAATCCACCAAAACCAAATAGGGGAGTGTGCAGGTGGGTAAGACAGGCGAGGGAAGGGGTGAACATAAAAGAAATCGTAAGGATAAGGATGGAGAGTTGAGTGGTTCCCAACCTAGCCATACTGCAGTTTCCCAACAAACTGCAGTGCTTAAAAAGGATAAAAGCTCATTTCTAGCTGCATCCTCCCAAAAGGATGTAGTTATTGAACAAAGCTCTCAACCAAGAGCATAAGCCAAGAGGGTTAGGGACACAAACTCACCCCAAACTTATGCCAGAAAGAAGAAATCTAAAACCCTTGGGGATGCACAGGGTACACACACTGTGCAAACTGGTGCTAAAGACATAGTCACTGCACCTTCACAAATTCAGTTTGATGTGACTCCAATAAATGTGGAGTCACAGCCAAAATCTCTAGTGATAGAAGCACCTCAAACACCAAACTCACCCACAAACTCACTGGATGTGGATATGATAAACACATCAATTTCTGATTCCCCTTCTTTAACTTTGTTGAGGAAGCCAAAATCTAGTGCAAGTGAGCATTATATTTTAGATGATTTCTTGGCTCACTTGCCCATTCTTTCAGGAACTGTTAAATCATCTGTGCCCAAAATATCTTCAATCAGCACAGAGTCCACAATAGTTTTCATTCCTAGTTCATTCATTTCTACTCTCTCGATGGATATTGCTCATCCATCGAGTAGTGATTGTATCCCGATAGATAAGCTTAACAGCAGTTATCCGTCGGATAGTAAAACCACTCACCCGATGGATATCACTCATCCGTCGAGTATCTCTGCACAGCTTCAAACTTCATTTATTTCAAGTGCAGAAGAATTAGTGGTTGTACAGTGTTATGAGTGAGAGTCTGGGTTGCTCCCCGGAAAAAGGAGAGGATATGAGTGAAATTATGCAATCCATTTCTTCAGGATTGGCAAAAGAAAGTGAGAGGAGTCACACCTTAGATGGTGAAGGTGAGGGTGTGAGGGTGGGGAGCCAGGGTGAGACCCTGATACAACAAAAGAGAGAAAATGAGAGAAATGCAGGTACTGGAGCTATAAAGATGAATGTCATTTCTAGTGAGTTAATGAATGTCTAGGATGCAGACAGGGAGGGACTATCTCAGCAACCTAAAGCTATTATAGATTCCACCTCCCTTGATGCTGAGGCATTTACTCACCCTGTTCCAGCTTATCAACTTCTAGCTGAACAGGGCAATGACAATGCAGAAAGGATGCTCAATCGGGTGCATACCACACAGTCTATGATAAGAGCTAAGGATGCCATCACAGCTTTGCCCTCTACAGCTAGAGATGCACAAAAAGCCCGGGCCCGAAAATCTGGCCCGACCCGATCCGGTCAAGGCCCGGTCAAGGCCGGTCAAGCCCGGCCCGGTCAAGGCCCGGTCAAGCCCGGCCCGGTCAAGGCCCGGTCCGGTCCCGGCCTGGGCTTACCGGGCTTCGGGCCTCGACGGGCCCTATATTTTTAGGCAAAGCCCGGCCCGGCCCGGTTAAAAGCCCGGGCTTCGGCCCGGCCTGGCCCGATTAAAAGCCCGAAAAATTCCGGTTATAATCTGATTATTCTAGTATATTTTCTTATATATATTTATAAATTCACATTTACTATAAATATAAATAATACTTTAAACACATATATTTACATATTTGTGATTAATAATATTTTTTATATACTTCGTTGCATAAATAATGAAAGAAGATATAATAAGTACACTATATATATTTGGATATCAATGTTATCATAACAATGATAAAACATATTATTTTATAAAAATGTTTATTTTTTGCCGAATTTAAATGTTTTCAACGAAGTAATGTTTTCATAAAATATTCCATGTAAACTAATACATTTTTACGATGATCTAGTTGCTAACATATGTATTCTTCGGAATCTCTAATAATACTCGATCCGATTTAAATTAGAAAAAAGCCTGGCACGATTCAATCCGGCCCGAAAAAAGCCCGATTAGGCCCTCCTCGAGGGCCCAAACGGGCTCTGATATTTTCGGAAAGCCCGGCCCGGTCAAAGTCAAAGCCCGGCTCGGTCAAAGTCCGGGCTTTTTAAGGCCCGGTCAAAGCCCGGCCCAGTGGGCCTTTTGTGCATCTCTATCTACAGCTGGTGATGTGGATTATGAGACTGGTGACTCAGCTGATTTCTTTGGTGATGAAAGTGGGGATAGTGAAGATGAAGCAATGGACATAGGGGGAGAAGTCGGTTCCAGTTCAAGATCAGGTATGCCATCATGGGCATTTTCAAAGCACTGTGATGAGCACTACTTCAAGACAATCATGATCCAACTAATCAATCAGAAAAATACTGCTCTTCAAACCACTTCAAATGCCAACACCAATAAGCTCCTTAAGGCACATCTAGCCTCTCTGCAACTTCAACAAATTCAAGGCTTCCAACATGCTAGGGATGTAAACACCATCAAGGGTGATATTGAGGAGATGAAGAAGGCCATTTCAGATAAGATGGATTCTAAGCTTCCAGAAGCTACAATGCTTGACATCAAGAGGCAATTAAGGAAAAATTCTGATCTTGCAACCAAGATAGATGCCTTGGATACAAGAATGTCAGCCATGGATGCATCTTTAACAGCCATTCATCTTCATCAAGCCCAACAGACAGATTTACTTCAAAAATTGGTGGCTGCTCAAACCCCTTCATCTAATCAACTTGATGATAACAAAAAGGGGGACAAAGGACCAAGTGAGGGGGAGAAGCTTCAAATTCAAATCAGTAAAGTAATTGTGCCTTCAATTACTAGCTCAAAGCCACCAGTTACAGATAGTATAGATCTGATAAATGCAGCAGCAGCCAACTTTAGAGCAGCTGAAAAGAAGAAGTTGAGTCCACTCAACTGGGAGAAGATTGATAAGGATATACAAAAGAAGTTTGAACTAGTCAAGGAGCCAGTAAAGTCAGCCATCCATCACTCTCAAGTCAAGCAAATTTCTGTGAATGAGATGAGCATGAACTATTTGAAAAGGGGACAGTCATCCTGCATCAAATCTCCAAAGGCTAAAATGATTTTGAAACCAAGGGTGAGCTATCCAAAATCATCATTGAAGAACCCTTTAGATACTGTGTATAAGACACCTAAGCCTGATGAAAAGAAGCTTCTGTCAAGGTCAATTGCTTTCTACAAAGATCCAGCTGATTCAGCTTTGAAAAAGAGAATTGCTAAAGTTTTCAAGAATGGGAAAGAAATTTGTGTAGTGGCTGGACACCCTCAATTTGCTGAAGCAAAGAGAGAAGAAAAGGCTAGATTAAAGCAGGAAAAGAAGCAAGCTACTCTAGATGCTAAAAAGACTAAACAAAAGAAAGAACAAATTTCTATCTTGGCCAAGCTACATGCTATAAATTCATCACAACAAATTCCTGCTCAACCATCTGAAATTATTGAATCTCAAGATGCAAAGAAGCAAGTTGAACAACAGAAGAAATCTCCAAGAATCAAGGAATTGGCTAAAAGAACCAAATGGAAACTGGACATTATTGATAAAGAATTGGAGAATCAGTTTCCCAGGGAATCCACTCCAACTACAACTCAAGCATCAAAACCATCTGTGGTATTTGAAGATATCAAGGTAGTGGATCCTTACAGGAACACCTGCCAATCCTTAACAAGCCAAAGAGAACAAAGTCAAGAGCAGTCAAGAAAGTAAAGTTGTCACCTCTCAAATCCAAATCTCTAGTCAAAGCTCAATCTAAAGTCAACAAAGGAAATTATATGTACTTGTGTGACATCAAGGAGTTTTCTGATCTAAACCTCTATCTAGATGAACTAGATGAAGTGAGAGGAATTGATGCATACAGAAACCTACCTGAAAGGTTAGTGTTCAAGTACAAAGGAGGAAAGGAGATTCAGTGGCCACTTCACATGATCCTTCAAGAAAGCCAAGTTCTACTGATTAAGGTTTATTCATCTTTCAAGAAGAACTTTGGGTTCAATGTTACTGCAAGAAGATTGGTACTGAAGAAGATTGAAGAACTAAAGAGTGTTAGAGCTAAAGATGCACTCCCAAAGACTCTAATCATTCCTTACACAGGGAGAAGAGTGCATCTAAGGCCCTACTGGCTGATGGAGTTCATAGATGACAAAGGTGTGAGAAGATTTTTCAGATTAGAAGACCAATTGAGCATCTCTAGCAATGAGACTCTCTTGGAAATGCAAGAAAAGCTAAATCTCTCAGAATCTGATGAACTGGAATTCCACAGGCAACTCCAAAATCAGATTGAAGAAAATAACAGAAAGCTTGGAAAGAGATCCAGACCTTCAAGGAACTAGATAAATCTGCTCAGGCTAGAGGAGCATCTTGAAAATGACTGTGAGCAAAACTTTGTACATTTTGTTATTTGAAGCACTTTTCAGTATTATCTACTGTCTTTTAAAGTTGTATCTTTAGGGTGTTTTATTATCATCAAGTATCTCTTAATTTATGGCTACAATTCCAGTAGACATAAATTGGGGGAGATTGTTGTTTATGTGTACTTGATGATTTCATGAACAAAACATCTTGGTAGATTTTACTTAGTGAAAATGTAGCACTCGACGGATAAGGATTATAGTCCCGACGGATAACTCATTTTAGTCCCGACGGATGATGACTTATTATCCATCGAGTGAGTAGCTTATGTAACAATAAGTCTGTAGCATATTTCTGCATACACATTATTTAGAATCTGTAGTAGTACTTAAGTCATGTTGACTTTAACTAGATATGCAGAATAGGTTGATTAATTGTACATAGATGATGTCTTGTAATTCTGCATAGATGAAATGAAGTCTAGTGCCTGATTGCTACCCGACGGATAAACAACAATGAATTCGACGGATGATCAACAACCCGACGGATGATCATTAACTCGACGGATGATCATAAACCCAACGGATAAAGAATTCAAATATCTGTTGACAGTGACAACACAGTCACATGCGTCGAGTGTATGCAAATGAAATGTGGTAGCCTATTCAACTGGGTTTTCGAGAACAAAGAAGCATTGTCATTTTCATGCTATTATGAAGATATTCAAAGATGCTGGAATAGAGTAATGAAGTAGCATTGTATTAGACTTGATAGTTTTGTTTTATTATCTTGTCTTATTACTTTGTAGTCTTGGTGATATATAAACCAAGAAGCAACAATAGAATTTGAACTAAGAAACTCAGATAGAAAGAGAGAAACATTTGTAAGCTGCATTCTTAGCATTTCTCTCATTCTTAGTTGTTATCATTTTGTAAGCAGCTGTGAGCTTTTTGCACACAGAGTTCTCTCGATATATATTATATATCTCTGGTGGAATCATTCAAATCCACCAGAAAGTTTTTAAAGACTCTTGTTTTTAATTACTTGTGTTTTGATTCATTTCAAGTAACTATTCTGCATTCTGCTAATCAATTCACACTTATATATATATATATATATATATGAGTTAGAACATTTTAATTCAAGAAAAAGTTTCAAGAATTCCATTCAACCCCCCTTCTGTAATTCTTGTTACATTGTTAAGGGACTAACATGGTTTAATATAAAATAATAGTTTTGTTATTTGTAGTTTATAAATTTTAAATTAATTTTTGATTTTTAATTATATAATTAATAACATAATATAATTAATAGTTAACAAAATTTATTTGTAAAATAAAACTTAAAATAATGAGAAAACATAATTTCATTAAAATTTCATTAAAGAGTTAGAAGTGCCAGATCCAGAAGTTGAGACTATTCCGATCGATGAAAATACTCCATTCCAAGAATTCCTGAACCGCCTAGAAAAATAAAAAATAAAGAGGCACATATTGCATTTAGAGATGCATTAATTGAGCATTTGCGGGAAGAATATACTAATTCGGAAAATTAGTGTGTATCAATGATATTTTGTATCTTAATTATTGCAACAAATGAGTTATTCGTGAATTAAGTGCACAATTTTAATATTTTTATATGTATTATTTTTTTTTAATTTAATTAATTTATGAATGTTATATAAATTGTTAATAATGATTAAAAGATAAATTTAAGATAAAATTGCTTAATATGATATTTATATATTATTTTATGTAAAAAATAATTTGGATCAAACTTTTAGAGTTGGTCAAAAATTTGGATCAGTATTTGAATCAGTTGGTGATCCAAATTTGAATTTTTGGATTACAACGTTGGAAATGGCCCGAAAATCAAAGGAATAGTGAGCCAACAACTTGCTTCACTAACAACAAAATTCATCAATAAACAAATCAATATTCATGGTGAAATTTTCAAATTTTGTGTTGACCGTTACTCATTTTTTTAGTAATTTTCATACTTGGTAATTATCTAGTTTTCAACGCTTGTCTTGTATTTTTCCTCCCTGCTTGTCCGGAAATGCATCAGGACAAAATGAAGCAAAGCTACATGTGATATAATCTCCATTTTCAGGATGGAGTGTCTGAAGCAGGTAAGATTTTCAAGGAAATATAATTTGTCTTTTTCTTTAGGTTAGATTAATCTGTTCTATTACTTTTTTTTAAAAAAATTTATGTCATGGATCAGAGTAGGTGAAAAACTTTAGACTTTTTAGAAATACATGGTGAACGTGTTTTATATCCAACTAAATTTATCGTTGGATGGGAACAAAAGATTAAAAAATTGAGTCACTTATTTATGTCAAAGTGCAAGTCTCATTTGATTTGTGAGTCGTGACCAGAATTGGCATAGTTGAGCCAGATTTTCAGTTAAGGCACTATTTTTTCTTCATAAATCGTTTTCTTTAGATGTTTAAAATTAAAATTGGTAGTTTTCGTAAATTAATTAACACTTAAAATTGATGTGAATTTTGGTAAGACACATCACTGAATTTTAGTTATAGGATTCTCTTCCTTACGTGGGTGAAATTTTTTGGTTAACAAATGAATTGCCTACGATGGATGGACATGAACCGGGGCTCATTGATCTTAGTTTTTCTTTAGTGTTCAGCTTGAGTGCTGTTACTATTAGTGCTTTATGTAACCCTACTAACCCCGTTGGTGGCCTAAATAGGGGCTCACTATCTAGTTTAATTGATCATTTGTGTACGTACATTTGGTTACATAGTGTGAGTGTGGGAGCTTATTAAGTATTACCATCTTCTGTGTCATCACTTGATTATCATTTTTACATATCTGCTTTAGAGAATAATTTGGAAAGTTAGGTCTCTTTAAAATACTATCAAACATCTGTCTTGTATGGCAAAAGACTTGTAAATATTTAAAGTCCAACAAGGCGGAATGGAATGGGTGATGCCTCTGGATAACTTGCATTATTCATCAACCAAGGCTCCTTGCCAACCCATTTTCTCACCATCACACTTGCTAGTCAATTTTGTTTCCAAACAAATTAATAAATTATAACTGCGGGTCTCTGACCGACATCTTAACTTCCCATTACTTTCGTTTCAGTGGGGTTGTTCAAAATTTTGTTCAGTCCCCCTACTACAACAACTTGCCTCTTTTACAAGTTATAAATGACCCAAAAATTATTCATTCCTACTCCATCTTTTAAGCACACTACACTATATTTTCTATCTTTGTCAATACAAACATGTCTATGGGAAGAGGCAGTGCAGTTGCAGTGGTGTTGGTGCTTTTCTTGGTTGCTCTTCAGTATGAAGTAGCTCAAGCTGCTATCTATAATGTCGGAGGAGCTGGCGGTTGGTCCTTTAGCTCCGGCTCTTGGCCTAAAGGCAAGCGCTTTAGGGCCGGTGATGTGCTCGGTATGCCCTACAATTTAATCATGTCCATCTTATCTGCTTCAGATCCTATGATTTAGAGCCGTTTGGTAGATATCACGCAAGTGTCTGGATTGCATCCTAACGATATTAAATTTCAAAAATTTTGTGACATTGTTTTTGTGCTAGAAACCGAGCTAACAACTTTTATGATTGCAGTGTTCAAATACAACCCATCAATTCACAATGTGGTAGCAGTAAACAGAGGAGCTTACGGCAGTTGCAGCACGCCGCGAGGGGCCAAAGTGTATACCAGTGGAAATGACAGGATCAAGCTTGTTAAAGGACAGAACTTCTTTATCTGCAACTTCCCTTCACATTGTCAAGCTGGAATGAAGATATCTGTCTCTGCAATTTGATCCATATATATGGATCATGTAACGAATAATATATATTAGTACAAGTGCTTTACAAACTATGCATATGGAGCTTGGCTTCCCATGTAACGGCTACATTTCCCGTTTCCGGTGTTTATTTCAAGTGCCCTGTGTAATAAGATGATGTTAGTTTAACTTTTTGTTTATGTTACACTTTAGCCCTCAGCGAGGCCTTTAAATCTTCATAAATTCCCACTTGCATGCAAGGAAAAAAGAACTGCTACTGCTAGTGTGGTGGCTCATTTTTCGTGCAGTTGTTGACAAACTGAACTCCCACATGTTACATGTATGTTCCGAAAACATTGATTTTATGTATGCGTTGTTAGTAAGATAAGATTCTTGAAGATCAGTTTGTTAGGAGACTGGCATGCTGAACAGTAGACGATTTAGAAAATTCTAATGTCAAGTATCTGAGTATCAACTTAAATTTGAGTGCCAAACAAATTTATCACAACAATTCCACTTTGTTGGACATAGTTTTAGATTAAAACTAGTTTTTCGATATTAGCAAGTGCTTAATAAATTTCACACTAACTTTTGACTAATAATCGTGACTTGAAAAATCTCTCCCACAATTTTCTGGTTTGATAAGGATTACAGTCTTGGTTTGATAAGTTTTGATAAAAATCTCTCACAGCACAATAATTTTCAACCGACCAAACAGAGCCTAAGTCTATGTCATGAACATATCATGATGATTATCTTCCACAAAATTTTGCCTTGGAATTTCATTTAATCACCAACCCACAAGATCACCAGGATCTTTAACTACACAACATGACCTGTTTACTGCTGCCAGGCTTCTGTGGGGTAACTGGTAAGCCTTAATGATAAGAAAATGTTTCTGAAAACTGGCCGACCTCGAAGAAAGCTCCGAGCCATAACTATGCATGTTCCTCCTAATGCGCCGTTAGGCCCATAGTCACATCACACACCGGAGCATAGAACACAATTTCAGTTTCACTCCATGCCAATTTGGCTATGTCAAATTAATGGTAGACCTGGAGGAAGGCTAGCAGTCGAAAATTATTAAAAAAATTAAAATTAAAGCCCCAGTTGGATTTTGAAAATCAGTAGAAAAGTTTCAAGCCCCCATTGATATTCATCAATTTTCATTAAAAACTGTTAGGCTTGGATGATTCAGAGTCATGGTTTGTCGCTGTTGGTATGATAATTAAACTATAACAATAAGACTGCATATACAGACTGAAAGGCTCACTCTCTTAAATTTTTGTTGGACAACTGAACTTTTTGGCGTTACAAGTTTTAGCTCTGACAGCTTTGCTTAAGTCACAAATTGAGCTCTAAACTGCTTGCACATAGTTTGGCAAATGACTTGATCAGTTCAAACCCAAAACCTTGCATACTGTGAGGATGCTCCTGCTTAGAGTAACTTCAGATGGTCTCTAACAGTCTGACTATGAAACTACACTAATCATTAATCATGCGTACTAGATTGAATTACAGTTCCGAAAACACAAAGCTCTTAATAGTACTAACACTTAATAGAGTACCATTTCGATAAATCTACTAAAACTTTATCTTTATTTGTAAACTAGGTGACAAGAAAGCATACTCAATTTTTTTCAACTTCTTAATGTATGATCATGTGGTCTTTCGTTTTGGAACTGCTTTCAGGGGCTTAAGTAGTCTCGCTGCAGTCCCCGTTGTTTCCGTCAAGTCAATTTCTGTCCCCAGTTCCCAGTCAAAGCTGTGAAGCAATGAACCTAGAATCAGGGGAAGTGTGTGATTAGCAAGCGGAAGACCTGGGCAAATCCTTCTCCCAGCCCCAAATGGTATGTACTCAGATTTTTGACGCCTGTATCCAATACTTGATTCCAAGAATCTTTCAGGCTTGAAAGACAAAGCATCCTCCCAAGTTTCTTCGTCCCTTCCAATTGCCCAAGCATTCACAAGAACTTGTGTGTCTTTAGGTATAAAATAGCCCATGAAGTTGGTATCTTGGACTGCTTTTCTTGGAAGCGTAAGTGGAGCTGGAGCATGTAAGCGTAGTGTTTCCTCCACAACTGCTCGCAAGTAAGGCAAATTATCGATGTCACTCTCATCCAGTTTCTTGTTTGCTCCCACAACTCTTCCAAGCTCCGCTTTAATCGTCTTCATTGATTCAGGATTTTGTAAGAGTTCACACATTGCCCACTCAGTTGTGGCGCTTGTTGTATCTGTTCCAGCTATAAACATATCCTGAAACAATTTTTTTCAAATGCACAACATATTTAAAACTATGATTCAGTATACACAAGCACAACCTTCCCTGAAATTATTTTATCCAGGCATAACATAATCATAAACCATGAGTTGTTACACACATTCATAAACTATGTTTCGCCAAACAGATATATTTCTTGGCAAACTTACTTACCAATAGAAAAATAGTGATTTGATGGCGTGATAGTTTAGCTGGTTCATCCTTCCCGTTGCCCTCAAAATGAAGTAGCACATCCAAGAAGTCCCTCTGTTCTGTTGCCCTTCCTTCCTCGTGTTGCCACTGTTTCACACGCTCATCGACAAATCCTGAAACAATCTGCATTGCTTTTCCCAGATCCTTGTCCATTCTCTTCCTCAATCCCTGTAGGTCAAGCCATCTAAGCCACGGAAACAGATCAGAAATATTAGGAAGGCCTATACACTCCGCGAATCCTGACAAAGCCGTGTAAAATTCAGAGGCCATCTCCGAATGTGGATGCATCAAGTCACGAGACAGTGTAAGATTTCCAATCAAGTTAAATGCTGTTGGGAACACAAAGCTCATCACTTCAATCTCACAATTTGCACCTTTTTCGACTTCATTTTCTATCCAAAGCAGCAAACTATCCACACATTTTTTCCTGACCAAAACTTGTTCACTAATCCTTCTATTACTAAAGAGCTCAACAGTACATATCCGCCTCAAGACGCGCCAGTAAACGCTATATGCACCTAAAGCCATGGAGCTCTTGTAGTAGTCATGAGACGCCATTGTATGATTATTGAAGCGATCAACAAAGGAGAGATCATGATTCTTGAACAACTCTTCAGCTGCAGTAGCAGAAAGAATCACCATAATGTTGACAGACCCAAGATTTAACCACACAACAGGACCATATTCTTGTTTCAGTGCTGCTAGACCTCTATGAAGTGAAATGCCATTTTCAAGATCGAAAACATTGCCAATAACAGGCCAGCCCCTTGGTCCTGGAGGAAGCTTGGAACGTTTGTAACCATCTTTTTTAAGCCAGACAAGTGTTATTGAAATGATCAAGATGGACCAGAGTGTATAATTCCATGCTTCCTCCATGTCCAAATTATTTATCTACTATTCAGATTGGAGTTATATAGTTGACTAGTTTTGTATGGAAGGGAAGGAACAATTCGCAATGGGGGATAAACCCAAAAATACTGATGGATGTAATTTATCAAAGGAAAATGTCCATTTTGAAAGCCCATGGCTAAAAATAGTCATTATTACGCATTTTTTAATTAAGTAATCATAATTTGCATTTTTTAATTGCGTATTTCAGAAAATTATAAAGAATACGTATTCATAATTTGGGTATTATATTGACATATTCAATTACCAAATCCGTAATATATCTTTTTTTTTAATATCTATTTTACAAATACGTATCTAGTATAAAATATGATATCCAATTGACAAATATATATCATAAACAGTATTTTTCGTCATCCGCCTTCAAAATGGATAATTTTTGTCATTTACATTAAAAAAATGTTATTTTTAATATTTTTTCACATCCCTTCATTCATGTTTTAGTTTATTTTCAGTGAACATAGATGTTCATCTTGCAACACACATCCGTAAATAAGATTTTCAAAAATTTTGAATGAAATGATTGTATTTGTGAAACATACTTTGTAATAGTAGAGCAAAATGGATGATAAAAATTATGCATCCTCTGGTATTGTCTCATCGCCAATTTAAAATCATATCCTGCACGTATTTTGGTACCACTTCCATTGTTTTTTTCCTCACTAGTGATGGAGCATTATCAAATCAAAAACTTGAATTTTCGAGCCAAGCCCGCAGACTGGATGTCAGGATCACATGTAATGTAAGACAGTAGGGGTGAGAAAAATCCAGAAAAATCGAATTCGAATTCGAAACCGCTTAAAATCGATAGTAAACCGATTTGCGTAAATCCGAAGTGAAATCGAAATTATAAGTAAATAAATTTACTTATGCTAAAACCGAACTGGAAAAAATCGAAATTGGTCCGATTATTAAAATAAATAAATTAATAAATCAATCATCAATATACTTATATAAAGGAAAGGAGAAGATGGGGGGTAAGGTTGCGCCTCTTAAATCCTCTCGCTTTATTTTTCTAATTTTCTTAAAATTTTGAAATAAAAAATATTAGGAATTATTATTATCTTATATTATCCTAAACTTTCTCCAAAAAAAAAAAAAAGTCTCAATTAACTTATATGTATCTATTAAACAAATTTTTACTTACCTTATATGTAAGATCCCAATTTTTTGACATCGGTAAAAGACCTTTATGAATGGTAATATAATAACTTGAATTTTTGAGACCTTGTAAAACATTTAATGAATAGTAACCCTGACGGACGGGAAAAACTTTTGAGTCCACACTATATAGTGCATGAGAAAATGAGTTTCGGAGTTGATATTACGATTATACGTACCAAATGAGTGTATGTAAACGCTATTAGTTTTCGAAGAAAATGAACTTTGAAAAACGACCGTATTTACGAATCATCGAGGATTACGAGAATCACGATATAATTAGAGATTAAAACCCTACGGATTTATATTCAAGTATGATAATTCAAATATAAGGAATAAATACGAAAGAAATTACGTCGCAAACCATTTACGAGTAAGTATTACGAAAACGTTTAAGCAACCGAGGGAACACGTAAACGATTAAATAAACGTAACGCACTAACTAAACCATGGTAAGAAAGTAACCATGGTTACTTTATCAAATAGTAAGCTGGCCATAGGATTATCAAGCAAGCTATCCAAATAATGTGCTAAGGAAGCTAACATAAGTAGTTTCTAGGAAGCTACCAAAGATTTGTCCCAAAGATTTCCAACAAGAATAAACCTAGGATTCAACCTAGGAGAATAAAAATTAAGTGCAAGATCTTCCACCCCATTTCCTAGATGTTACCTAGCAAATCAACCAAGCTAAGCAACCAAGAGTAGTATAAATACCCCCTTGATTGCTCCATTCAGCCCTAATGAAAAAAGAAGAAGAAATCCAATTCAAAAACTCAAGTTCTAGCTCTTGTAAAATCATCCAATTAATTCTCAAGCCTCCTAACAATTAAACTAAGGTAAGAAAATTATTTCATCTCTTTTTATCAAGGTTTGATGGGTGAAATAAAATCAAGAATCTCACTAGTGAATAGTATGAATAATAACCTCTCTTTGGTTTCTTGATTTCAATGGTGGTTTTAGGTTCTAAAAATCATACTTAGCACTTCCAAGCCTCCACCATCCTCAAGAACACATCTCAAGCTTTCAAGAAAGGTAAAAATCTTGGGCCCAACTATATTTAAGATTCATTTTTAAGATACATTTAGTATGTGGTAGTAAACTTAGTTCAATGAGTGGTATTGATGAAATCTTGGTGTTTAAGTTAAGTAGATTTAAGGTTGATTGTTATTGCCTCAAGAACATAATGTTCTTAAGAGGAGTTTGTGTGTTGATGATGAAATGATGATTGTTGGTGGTTGTGTTAAGAGTTAGGGCGTAAGCGAAACCCCGATCGTAAACGTAACTCCGTTAAAACCAACGAATCGTAACTTTAAGTTTCTGCAGAAAGTCCCAAAGTTGTAAAGTGTAGTTTCTTGGAAAATAACCCTTGTTTAGGATAGAAAATGTTATAAGGATCGTTTAGGCGCTTGAATCGCTTGATTCCGATTTACGAATCAAAAGTTATGGCCGTTTTACTAAAAGTGATTTACGCGACTAAAACTGCTACAAATCACGAGTTTTTCAGTTTTATAAAAATATCGGAGCCGAGACCGCGCGAGTAGAAACCGTAAGAATCCATAAGCGGAGCCGACGACGATTAAGAGAATGAACCTAAGATACTTAGAAAAATGAAGCGACCATAATGTGAATAAGAACTTAAAGGAATAATAAGGGTAGTATAAGTTGAGAGGGTGCATAATAAGTAACGCATGAAGTGTGAGTCACCGTAATTTAGGACGAGACCTAACAAAATGAATTATGTTTATGATTATAGATTTCTGAGCGGAACCTAGAGCATCCTCCACCTCGAGATACCCAGGCAAGTTTATGAACCCAACTCCATTTTTACTGTTGTGTTGTGAAAGGATTGTTTTACTATCATCGCATAAATACCATGTTTGCCATGATACATAGTTGTTGAATTTCGCATAATATAGCAATGTTATACGATAAAGTATATATCGTGAAATGTTTATTCCGCTTTAAGCGTGAAGTATTATATAAGACCGAGAGTCGGTCGGGATTTAAGATAAAACCCGGGAATCATTTCCGGTGGTATTATAGGACGGTTATAAGTCCATAGTAGTACGTTTTTAAAAGGGACTAATCGTCCACTTACGAAACATTAAAACACCTCGAACTTTTATTAAAACGATTTCCCAACGATCATATTCCCTCAACTATATTTTATTGTTCGGATAATAAATATTACATACTTATTCCTTTATTATGGGAGTAGTATACTCCAACGTTGATTTATTTCAAAACCGATTAATCATTATAGATTATTAATTATGTAGACACAAACTAGTTGAGGAATATTATTTTAAATATTCTTCTAGAAAGTAAACTCATTCAAGGTTTAATTATTTATCGACTATTATTTAATTAATTATCATTTATTAAAGGGTTTATTATTGATTTAAAAATTATAGATCCTGATTTAAAACATACTTTCTGATTTCGGAATATCATTCGAATAATTTCAGATCGTCGGTGAATATTATCCCGACTTATTAATATTTTGAATATAGTTTCAAGGAGAAACTTTTCCCCCTTATTGATTATCTGTTGACAACGGTCAACTCACATCCTTAGTACTTCCTCCAAAACTTTTGAAAGTATATATATATATATATACAGTAAAGATATGCCTATCAACAAGAAAAACGCTTGGAGAAACTTCGATGTGGTTCGAGTTCTCGAGATATGATAGGATTTCCTAAAGGACAAGGGAGGGGTAGAATCCAAGTACTTCGTGTATTGGATATGCTACTGGTACCGTAGGAAACGGTACAATATGTACATATGGACCTGCGAAGTGTGTGTATACCCGAAATGAGGACACATAGCCCGTATGCGGCAAGGGTGATACCCGAGAAATGGCGGTTTCGTCCTTCTACTAGTAGAAAAGGTTACTTTTATCGCAGTATGACTGATCATCGTATGCGGTGGCTCCAGTGAATGTCCAAATTCTTCCAATTGCAATTGTGATGCAATACCGTAACCCAAGCCTAGGTGTTGGGTTTACTATTAAGGTATTCGCAGGTTAATAAAATCCACTAAAGGATTGTTTTCATAAGAAGGTGTGTATCACCAAGGAAAACTATTTTTGAAGAAAATGTATTTATCAAATATGATGTTTTACGTGAGTTTATCATACAGTCATTTTCATATTGTACATTATTATGCTGGGCATTATAGCTCACTCTTGCTTTCTTTTAAATGACACAACACAACAGATAACCAGTATGCCGGTGTGGGACCTAGTCACTTGTAGTCATGGGGAGGATCCCTGGCAGCTTTGTCTCAAGTATGCTAGAGTATCAGATAGATATAAGATATCAGTCGTAATTATTGTAACTTCATGTAGAGGTTATAAATAATTGGTTGAGATCCTGTAAAGTACATTCGAGTGTAATAAAAGAAGATTACATCTTGTACGTCATTTCTAAGACTATAACTTGTGTGTGCGAGTATGAAATTGGGGTCTGTTGGACTATTGAATCAATACCAGGTTACACATGAGTGAAGGATGGCGTGACGGCCCAGATTCCTGACCCCGGATTTAGGGGCATTACAGTAATGGTATCAGAGCATTAAGTTATAGTACTCAGAAACAAGAGTGTTAGGAGTCTGTCTAGATGCGAGATTTCGTAAGAGCTCATATAGAGTTCATCATTGGACTACCGGATGTAGCCTCAATGTGTAGGTTAGGATAAGTGTATATTTGAGGTATTAAGGTATGACTAATGAGACCATTGGAGATTATCAGAATGATGAGGAGAAAAATTAGAATCATATTTGATTTGGCAAGGATATGGATGTAGAACTTGGAGCTGAGTCTCCAGAGCATTTGGGGTAAAGACGATATTACCAACACCATATGTAAATTTTGATAACACAAGCCTTGTTACCTGTAGTTCTGTGTAGGTTGCCCAAGAAGGGGCATGACATGTGAGAACCATAAAGTCTAATCATTAATATACAGTTGAGGTTATTGACCCAGACTAGTTGAAGGTGTCATTTTACCAATGAGAAGGTGAATATCGTATTAATAACGAATTCAGCAGAGATAGTGTCCGATATACCCTTGAGGATTTTTATTTCCATTAAGGAAGATTTGAATATGATATACAAATGTCATCGTAAAACAAGTACACTACATAATATTATTAGTGCGCTTAACATGTAAGGATATGATGGTTTAGATTAAAAATTAAGAGCATCGAGAATCGATGGCATGTCTATAATTAAATGGCGTAAGATTACAATGAGTGATAGTTTGATCTTAGAACCTTTTTAAAAGGGATAGACCAGTGAGTCCAGAGCGGAATTCTTCGGTAGATATAATGTCAGAGGCTACGTATATATACTTATAGACCTCTAATATATTCGGTAACGTATGTTCAATTACACACACATGCCACTGAACTTATGGACTGCATTGAGATCCCTAAGAGATCTCTTTGATCTATTCCCAAGGGGAATTGGCCACTTATAGTTAGTAACAGATGCGTGTAACATGCAACTATCGGCTTAACGGATGTTTTGGAATATTTCTGAGTAAGGTCTTCGAGGTAAAACACCTGAATGACAGATATACGTGTGAAAGTCAAGTTAGTAAATGATTTTAAAATGATGTTAAAAGAGAAACTATTTGAAACATGGAATTGCGAAGAAGAAGAGGTGGGATCATCCTCAGATGGATAATGACGAGAGTTAGAATAATCAGTGAAATCTTTTGGCACTTACTCAATGTCACGTAACTCCCTCCAAACTGTTGATCATTCGTATTGCCTTGATAAGTCATATCAGACAATCCTTTTCGTTCCCTACTTTGAACTTCTGATGTGACCATCTTGAATAGTCTTTTTCCGCATCAGGACTTGTTCAATTCTTTTAGTTAATCCATAAACTTTCATTCATAGATTATGATCTTCTTGATCAACTCGGAAATATTTATACCTCATTTCAATTATCCAATACATTTTTTATATATATATAAATTTTCCCTCAATTCATCGATGTATATTCATAATGAGTATCTTCTTTTGATTCTTATTTCATACTTACTCTTCTCAGTCGAGATTGTAAATATCTTACAAATTGTTAAAAACATGGATGATTTAATATCTATATATTCCTCGGGAATCCTTTTCCTCTAATCGGGATGAAATTATATATTAAACTTTGAAATCATAGTAAGGGTATCAATTTGATATTGGTATTCTGATTTAATTCTATTCTGATAAAGTATGTGAACTAGGGCACCTATGAGTGTACCCTTTATTTGGAAAGAAATATTTGATAAGAGGCTATCGATTGTTCCGATGTCAAGACCACTCGATTCATAGTTATAATTGTCTTTCTCGGCCCAAATTTAAAAACTCTTTATTTCAAAATAATCATCCAAGTAGCCATAATTTCTTCAGTGGTTACGATGTTAAGATTTTTATAAACAAAATATGCGTAGTTGCATATGTTCTCATGAATGACTAGTTAATTGTCCTAACTAGTCAAAATTTTAATTAATACGACAAAAGCCTAGCTAATCGTCCTAACTAGTTGCTATGGGCCAAACCAATTGTGCTGGCCATTTTCTTAGCCGGTTGATAATATTGCTTGATATGGACTAGTTATTATTTTACTAGTTCCACTTCCAATAAAGTTTATATTATTCCATAGAGCATTATATATGCCAGATTTAATTGTTGACAAAATTTTCAAAGAATGATTTAATTGAGACCAAACTAGGTCGCCCACTCAAACGAGAATTCACATTCAGTTTTATGAAATATTTTATTCTTTCGTTGTATAACGAATATCCAATTAAAATTTCAAAGTGATTGAAGAACAATATACTTCCTTATTTATTAATCATTGGATCGAATTCCTTCTTTCAAAATAGCACCTCTTTGAGACCTCAATGGTAACCTTTGGTTGAGGATGTTATTCGATATATCTTTCATTTTTCGGGAAGAAAAGTATTCTTTCAATGGGAAAATATTACAAGTATCATTCGTATGATGTTATTATTCAGCAATCATTGCTTTCAATGGATATTCTCCATAATATCACAATATAGAATTCTAAGGACATGGAAGGATAATCCTTGTTATATTCTTCCTTCCAAGTTATAAATCTTCTGAGTATTGCGACTCTTTTATTCAGAGCTCATTATTTATTCAGATGTTAGATTTTGAAACCTTGTTAAGACTGTCTAAATTTCATCGATATCATGAAAATCTTTTTCCAAGGCTAATTGCCTTCCCAATAAAGAGAGGTATGGTTGAGAACCGATTGTTGTAATATGAGACTGAAAGCCCAGTGCTATGATGGTGCAATCAAAGTATCGTGAAGAGTAGGTTGTTTTAAAAAGAAGAACACCATGTTTATTTATTATCATAAGTATCTTTAATATGGTTATAAAAGAATGAAAATAGGGATACAACGTGATTAGTGAGGTACACTTCTATGAAACATTATTGGGATATGTGCTAATAAATTCGGGAAAGACCAAGCATGTATGAATTTGAGGAATAAGATTTTCAAAAGGTAAAGGTAAGGTTAGTAGCAATCCCGTGCTAGAAATACTCGACGATAAAAATAGGATGTTGCGTGAACTCTAATGATATGTCTACGCAGCTTAAGGACCGTGACATAAGGCTTTTTAATAATAATCTAGAATAATTGCGATAAGGTTCGGACTGAAAGGGACAAGGAGTTTATTTATGAAGAAATTTGGGAATTATTTTTTTACACTGAACACGAGATAGAGGATATAGTCAAGATGATCAAAGGCCATGATTGAGGAATTTATTATCATCAAGGAAAGGCCAATGTGGTGGCCAACACTTTAAGTAGGAAAAGATATATTGAGGATGACAAATCTCAGAATAACTGATGAGAAAGATCGCTTGAAAAGAACGCTTTATTACTTAACAAGAAGACTTAAAGATGCCTTAAAACGTAAACGGATATTAGTCGTGACAGGATATGAAAAGGGATGTCATCGAGCAGGTAAGTAAGTATTCGACATAGTTGGAAAATGAAAACGGAAAGGCGAGGGTTAAAATTTTTGGCGATTTCGACTCGTAGATGACCCAAATAGGGTTAAGAGTTAATTATAATAAATTTTGAAGGAGGATTATCAAGAACCAAGTTAGCCGTCGTGTTACTTGAGGATTTTGAGTGATAGATTAAATAAGACCACTTACTTTATTATGCAAACGATAGATGTCCACTCTACAAAATTGATATGAACACGGAATAGATAATTGGGACAGAGAGACCCTGTGACGACTGCGCCACGCAAGTACCCAAGATTTAATTAACAGGACTATTTCCCAAGATATTTTGCAAAAAAAATAAAATAATGGACAGAGGAATGACTTAGAGTTCTCAAATCGACAAGTAGAATGAGAGGACTATCCTGACCATTGAAAATACAACTAGCGGCTTAACTTTTATTTGGAACGGTTTGGGGAATTGCCTATTGTTGACATATGATTCATGTAGATGTACTTACCACACTAGCATACGAAAAATAGTCGCCGATATCCCTTACGAAGGGAAACATGAAAGAATGAAGGATGTCATTGTCAGAACTGATAAAAGGCAAAGAAGATCGTACACGCCCTATAAAGGCCACTAGTAGCAGGTACCAATAAACGTGAATACGTCTAAGGCGCTAGCGAGAATAAAGAGTACGACCCAGAAAGTGTCGTAGTACTATAGATATTATACGGGGAATGATTAAAGAAGTCCGACCGATGACCGAAGCTGAACGTTGCACGATCCTAAAATGTGTCAATAAATTGCGTATGAAATGGTGCTTCCTTCAAGATGGCAACAGGACGATGACGTGCTTTACGTTACTACGGGAAGAAATGTTAAAACTGGCGCTAAGCGGGCAGCAGGAGACGAACGTGTAGAAATGCGACGAGAACTACTTACATAGAATAATCGACAGAGATGATGTGCCCAAAATGGGAAAATGTTAAGGAATGAACTCTAACACTAGTAGGAGCGATGTAGGGGGAAACGAATAAGTTGAAGGATGATTCTAAACAAGATGCACTAATCGTCCATATCATAGATTTTAAAGGAAATGAAATGACCAGTTGATGTTAATCAAATTATCGATAATAACGAGTTATCATGCGTGCATTGGAACGGCTACAAAGCTTGTACGGAAGAAAGAATCGTTCTCTCTTAGGTTGGGAAGAAATCGGTAAACGGAGGGTACTGGACCATAATTGAGTCAACAGACCGATGGAATTCCTAGAACTTATCAGAACCCTGATAGTGGCAGCCCAGGACGAACAATAGAGATATGCGGACTAGAACTATAAAGATAGAAAGTACGAAGTAGCAGACCAAGTATTGTTTAAAGTACCTCCTGAGGAGGGAGTGATGAGATTCAAAAGGGAAAGGAATGTTGAACCCAAGATTTATTGGACCAGTTGAAGAATTAAAGGACTAAGAAAGTTGACTTATAAATTAGCACCATCGTCGAACGGTCACCAAGTTTATAACGAGTACCACGAATCGAGATTAGGAAATTTAACCGTCAAAACTAAACATATGATTGAAAATGAGCTAATAAACTCGTAGCCAGACTTAGCGTATGTCGAGTAACGTGTAGAGGACATAAGACTACAAGGACGAGTACCCGAAAATATATTGGATGGATGCGTGGCAATTTTATGAAGAGATCAAATACTGCGAGGTCAACGTGAGAATTCGAGGTTGTCATGCGAGAAGCATATCCCTACCTATTTCTGAACTGATTCCGGGACGGAATCCTTTTAAGGGGGGAAGACTGTAAGAACCCAAATTTTTGACATCGGTAAAAGACCTTTATGAATGGTAATATAATAAGTTGAATTTTTGAGACCTTGTAAAACGTTTAATGAATAGTAACCCTGACGAACGGGAAAAACTTTTGAGCCCACACTATGTAGTGCATGAGAAAATGAGTTTCGGAGTTGATATTACGATTATACGTACCAAATGAGTGTATATAAACGCTATTAGTTTTCGAAGAAAATGAACTTTGAAAAACGACCGTATTTACGAATCATCGAGGATTACGGGAATCACGATATATTTACAAGATTAAAACCCTACGGATTTATATTCAAGTATGATAATTCAAATATAAGGAATAAATACGAAAGTAATTACGTCGCGAACCATTTACGAGTAAGTAATACGAAAACGTTTATGTTAGATATATTTGATAATGTCATGGCTAATATGTCTTATGTTTAGCTTTCAGATCTTGTGTGAACAGGATAGATCAGTACTTAACTGTTGATCAGTACTTATACTGGAAGTCAGGACTTAAGGATATCAGTACTTATATTATCAGGAGATAATCATCAGAAGATAGATATCAGAACTTAAGTGCTGAAGGACGATCAGATAAGGACAGTAGCTGATTAAAGGAAAGAAGATAGAGATAAAACATAAGAAGAGATATGCATGAAGAAGGAATTCCGTGAAGAATGGAATACTTGGAATAGAAGATATCTGATTGATATATTTTAGGAAGCAGAATTATATTCCATATCAATTAGCGATTATCTTGTAACTGTGTAGTATATAAACACAGGCATAGGGTTTACACTATAAGTGTTATCATTATCGAAGTTATTATTATATATAACTCTAGCAGCTCTCGTGATATTTGTTCATCACTGAGAGGTAACAGTTCCATATTGTAACAGAGTTTATTGTTTCAATAAAGTTTGTTTTCTGTTACTCAAGTTCTTTAAGCTCGATTTGAGTGTACTATACACTGTATTCACCCCCTCTACAGTGTGTGTGTGACCTAACAATTGGTATCAGAGCCTATCTGTTAACTTACATACAGTTAAAGATCCAAACACAATCATGTCGGACACAGAAACTCCAACTAAGCCTACCACAACTGAGGAACCACCAAAGACACAAATTCAGAGTCGGTATGAGACCATCAGAGTCCCCATACTGAGACCATCTGAATATCCCATATGGAAGGTAAGGATGACCATGTTCCTGGAAGCAACAGATCCAGAATACCTGGATAAAATCAAGGAAGGTCCTCACAAACCAACCAAACTCGCTGTTGCAGTTGCAGGTGAAGCAGCAACGACCGTACCAAAGGAGAAGAGTGATTATACTGCTGAGGACATAGCATCAATTGCTAAGGATGCTAAGGTACGACACTTACTGTATAGTGCCATTGACAATGTAATGTCAAACAGGGTAATCAACTGCAAGACTGCTAAGGAGATATGGGATGCTCTGGAAACAAGATGTCAGGGAACTGACACAATTAAGAAGAACAGGAAGACAATACTCACTCAAGAGTATGAACACTTTGACTCAAAGACTAATGAGTCATTGAATGATTTATATGATAGATTTGTCAAACTTTTGAATGATTTGTCATTGGTTGATAAAGAGTATGATCTTGAAGACTCAAACCTTAAGTTCCTGTTAGCTCTACCTGAATGCTGGGATTTGAAGGCAACGATAATAAGAGACAACTACAATCTTGATGAAACAACTCTTGACGAAATCTATGGAATGCTCAAGACACACGAGCTGGAGATGGAACAAAGAAGCAAGAGGAAAGGAGGAAAGTCAAGGACAGTTGCTCTTAAGGCTGAAGAAGAATTCCCCAAAGCAGCTTCCTCAAAGAAAGACAAGGGTAAAGCTCTTTTCATAAAGTCTGATACTGAGTCATCAAGTTCTGAGAGTGATGATGACTCAGATTCTGAAAGCTTGCCTGAGACTGATGCTGATGAGGAGATGATGAAACTGTGTGCTCTTATGGTGAAAGGAATCACAAAGATTGCATACAGGAAGTTCAGGAAGGGAAAGAAGTTTCCCAGGAAAAGCATAAGTTCTGATAAGAAGAATTTCAGAAGATCTGAAGGGAGAGGAGGAAAATCTGACAGAGGAGATTACACCAATGTTAAATGCTATAACTGTGGTGAGAAAGGCCACATATCTCCTGACTGCAAGAAGGTAAAGGGTGACAAAGGCAAGGCTCTTGTCACAAAGCAGAAAAGCTGGACAGACACCTCAGACTCTGAAAGTGAGGAGAACTATGCATTAATGGCAAATGCTGATAAAGAAAGTGCTGAGAGCAGTTCTGAAGCTGCTGAAACAAAGGTACCTCAGACTACTTATGCTTTTCATACTGATGATATTAATGAGTTGTGAAGATATCTTAAAACCATGTTTGTTAGCTATAGAGATCAAACTTTAACATGTGAAAGATTAACTTCTGAAAATCTTGCATATAAGAAAAGAAATGATTTCTTAGAAAAAGAGTTATTCATATTCCATCAAACTCAGAAGGATAGAGATGATGCTTTTTATGTTAGGGATGAAGTGCTAAAAATGAATGAATCTCTAAAAACTGAGTTAGAAAAGGAAAGAGAAATAATCAGGACTTGGACTAACTCTGGCAGAACAACTCAAAATTTGCTAAGTAGTGAAAATTGGAAAGAGGGCTTAGGTTATGGAGAAAATAAGAATGATAAAGGAACTGAAGAAATTAAGCCTGTTGTTAAGCAAAAGCCAAAGTTAAAACCTGTTAAGTTTGTAACTGTAAAGTCTGATAATGAGAAATCAGAAGTTAAAGAGGAATTAACTTCTGACAAACTAAAACAGGAAAAGACAGCTGAAGTAAACATAGGCTTAATGACAAAGAAGCAGCTTAAGCATAAGCTGAAAGATGTCAAGAATGCAAATAAGGTAAAATCACCTAGGAAAAATAGGAATGGAAAGGAAGGTGTGAATAAAAGCAATGATTATAAACCTGTTCCTGATGCACCTAGGAAAACATGTCATAACTGTGGAAGTTCTAACCATCTGGCTTCTTTTTGCAGGAAAAATAAGAATATTAACTCCTTACCTTCGAAATCAGGAGTTAAGAGTCAGTCAGTTAGATACAAACCACAAAATCCTTGTTTTCATTGTGGTAGTTTATGGCATTCCATTTATACTTGTAAGGAATATCATAGTCTATACTATGATTATTATCAAATAAAACCTTCTTTAAAGAAAGTTTCCATTGTTCCTTCTAGTATAAATTCTGATTCAAAGTCTGATTCTGATAAGAAAAATGTTAACATAAACTCTGATGCTAAATCCGCTGCAAATGTTAACAAACTTAATAAGACCAAAGGATCCAAGCAAGTCTGGGTCCTTAAAACTAATAATTAGTGGTCCTTATGATTGCAGGGCAACATGAAAAATATTCTAGTTCTGGACAGTGGATGTTCAGGTCATATGACTGGAAATAAGGCCCTGCTATCAGACTTTGTGGAGAAAGCTGGCCCAAGTGTTTCTTATGGAGATGGCAACATTGGAAAAACATTGGGATATGGCAATATCAATCTTGGGAATGTCATCATTAAAGAAGTAGCTCTGGTCTCAGGACTTAAACACAACCTTCTGAGTATAAGTCAAATCTGTGACAGAGGTTATCATGTTGATTTCTTTGAAGAACACTGTGAAATTATGAGTAAATCTAAAGGCAAAGTTGTTCTGAAAGGATATAGACGTGGTAACATTTATGAAGCTAAGCTTTCAACAAGTGTTGATGGCTCTGCAATCTGTCTGTTAAGTAGAGCATCAATTGAAGAAAGCTGGAATTGGCATAAGAAACTCTCTCATTTAAATTTTAACAATATAAATGAACTGGTCAAGAAAGATCTTGTGAGAGGATTGCCAAACGCAGTATTTGCTCCTGATGGTCTTTGTGATTCATGTCAGAAAGCCAAACAAAGAAAATCTTCATTCAAGAGCAAGCTGAATCATCAATTCTTGAGCCTTATCATCTTATACATGTTGATCTATTTGGTCCAGTAAATGTCATGTCTATTGCAAAGAAGAAGTATGCGTTGGTCATAGTGGATGAGTTCACCAGATACACATGGGTGTATTTCTTGCACACAAAAAGTGAAACTGCATCTATCTTGATTGATCATGTCAAACAGCTGGATAAAATGGTCAAAGATTCTGTGAAAATTCTAAGGAGTGATAATGACACTGAGTTCAAGAATCTGATAATGGAAGTGTTCTGCAAAAGCCATGGAATAAAGCAGGAATTTTCTGCTCCTGGAATTCCACAGCAAAATGGAGTTGTTGAAAGGAAGAATAGAACTCTCATTGAAGCTGCACGTACAATGCTTGAAGAAGCAAAGCTTCCAACCTATTTCTGGGCTGAAGCTGTGCAGACTGCTTGTTTTACTCAAAATGCAACACTCATTAACAAGCATGGAAAAACACCATATGAGATGGTGAAGAAAAAGAAGCCAAATCTGAAATATTTTCATGTATTTGGATGCAAGTGTTTTGTTCTCAAGACTCATCCTGAACAGCTATCAAAGTTTGATCTAAAAGCTGATGAAGGAATCTTTGTTGGATATCCACTTTCCACAAAAGCCTTCAGAGTCTATAATTTGAGAACAAAAGTGGTCATGGAATCTATCAATGTCTCTTTTGATGACAAGAAGATCACTGGTCTTAAAGATTTCGTTGATCATGATCAGCTGAGATTTGAAAATGAAGACTCATATTCTGATACTGAAAAACCTGACAGTCTAAGTCCTGATACTACAAACTCTGACGGATTAAACTATGATGTTATTGAAACTGTGGTGACTACGTTAAAGGAAGATGCACCTATGCAGGGGGAGCATACTCAAGATTCTACCACATCTCAAGAAACATCAGAACATGCATCTGGCTCTTCAAGTTCTGATTCGTCAAGTTCTGATAAGCCAAGTTCTGATAGTGCTGAAAATCTAAATACTGAAGAATCCAACTCAGAGAGCATAGTTTCAGGGGGAGCATCAGAAAATGAAAATGAAGATAGCATGGATCATGGGGGAGCATCCAGTTCTAGAAAAAACATTCCATCTGCAAGGAAGTGGACAAAATCACATACACCTGATTTGATAATTGGAAATCCTGATGCAGGTGTCAGAACTAGAATAGGTACTTCAAATGAGTGTCTATACAATTCTTTTCTCTCTCAGACTGAGCCAAAGAAAGTAGAAGAAGCTCTTCAAGATGCTGATTGGGTGCAAGCAATGCAGGAAGAGTTGAATGAATTTGAAAGAAACAAAGTCTGGACCCTAGTGCCAAGACCAAAGAATAGATCTGTTGTTGGTACAAAGTGGGTATTCAGAAACAAAACTGATAGTGATGGCATAATTACAAGAAATAAGGCAAGGCTGGTTGCAAAAGGATATTCTCAACAGGAGGGAATTGATTATGATGAAACATTTGCACCAGTTGCTAGGTTAGAAGCCATAAGGATATTTTTGGCTTATGCTGCTCACAAAAAGTTTACTGTCTTTCAAATGGATGTGAAAAGTGCTTTTCTCAATGGAGAATTGGAGGAAGAGGTATATGTTGAACAACCTCCAGGTTTTGTAGATACCAAACATTCAGATTATGTCTACAGGCTTGATAAAGCACTTTATGGACTTAAGCAAGCTCCTAGAGCATGGTATGAGACTTTAGCTCAGTTTCTTCTGGAAAGTGGATTTAACAGAGGTACAATAGACAAAACACTGTTCTACCTCAACCATGGAAAAGACTTACTTCTGGTCCAGATTTATGTTGATGATATCATTTTTGGATCTACAAATGACAAACTTTGCAAGAAGTTTGCCAAACTAATGCAGTCAAGATATCAGATGAGTATGATGGGGGAACTTAGCTATTTTCTGGGCCTTCAAGTCAAGCAGAATGAGGAAGGCACTTTTATTTGTCAAACCAAGTACACCAGAAACTTGCTAAAGAAATTTGGAATGCAAGATTGTTCAAGTGCATCCACTCCAATGGCCATTGCAACAAAACTGGATAAGGATACCGGTAAATCAGTAGATATTACTGACTACAGAGGTATGATTGGCTCTCTACTCTATCTAACTGCTAGTAGACCTGATATCATGTATGCTACCTGTCTTTGTGCAAGATTTCAAGCAGATCCAAGAGAACCTCACTTAACAGCTGTAAAAAGAATCTTTAAGTATCTTAAAGGAACAGCTGCTCTGGGATTATGGTATCCTAGAGAATCAGATTTTAAACTAATAGGTTACTCAGATGCAGATTTTGCAGGTTGCAAAATTGACAGGAAAAGCACAAGTGGAAGCTGCCAATTTCTTGGAGGCAGATTGGTTTCTTGGTACAGCAAGAAACAAAAATCAATTTCCACATCAACTGCAGAAGCAGAGTATATTGCTGCAGGAAGCTGTTGTGCACAGATTCTTTGGATGAAGAATCAATTACTGGATTATGGGTTAACATATTTCAAAATCCCTATTTACTGTGATAATCAAAGTGCTATTGCTATGACAGGTAATCCAGTTCAACACTCAATGACAAAGCACATCAGCATCAGGTATCACTTCATCAGGGAACATGTGGATGAAGGTACAATGGAATTGCATTTTGTTCCCACAGATCAACAGTTGGCAGATATCTTCACAAAACCATTATGTGAAGCTACTTTTACAAGATTGGTAAATGAACTTGGAATGGTTTCAGGTTCTTTCTTTAAATCTGCTTAGACTTGTTCTGTGTTATCAGACTTTATGCTCAGTATTTACAGAATTAATATCATTGTGTATTCTGTGCTTAATTGATAAATGTCTTTAAGTACTGACTGTTGTCTGATATATGTTTCTAAACTCTGATAAGTGATATGTTTGTTCTAGTACCTATTCGATCCTATGAGGATAACTGTGCTAGATACTGACCTAGTAATCTTCAATAAACAAATGACTCCATGGACGAAGTAATTATTTCAATGGAAATCTTATGACACTAGCAAATTCTGATAACTGAGCTTAGTTAAGTTCACTTTGTATATCTTATTACTAAGTCACAAATTAGAATAATGCTACTCATCTGTTAAGTTCTGATACTATTTAAACTGCTGAATGTACTAAGTGCTGATAAACCTCCCTTATCAAAAGAAAAAGCAAAAAGATTAAAGAATAAAATCAGGTACTCCTTTGAGATCTAGAGTAAAAATGTGAAAGGGACGACCCAAGTGCATTGCTGGTATTAAGTAAATATGCATTAGAAAAGCAAAATATTTTCTTGGTGACTTTTCACACTCTATGATTACTGGAGAAATAGTCTGATAATAGCATAAAATCTAATAAACAGTCGTGACTCACTTACACTGAGAAGCCACTGTAAAATAGAATTTCAAAAGATGCATAAAATGAGCACAAAACAGTTGAGGTGGACTCAAGCATGAACTCATTCATCAGTAGGTTTCAGGACAATGACAGATCTTTAGCAAAATTTTAGTTGTGCCTTATTTCTAAGATATACTGAAGTGAATCAGACTTTACTCTTTGTCTATTTTTAGCTTAATGCACACACTAATCACTCCATCTGAATGATGAAAATTTCTGTGGTGGTCTATGTTATTTTAGATAAACAGTCATTGTGTCATTTTTGCACAAATTCTGAGGACAAGTTCTAGTTACACGTTCTGATGGTTAAGTTCTGACGTTCATAACTAAGAACTTGTATGAGGATTTACTAAGATGAGCATTCCTTTTTCGAGTTAAGAAATTATGTTCTGATGACTGTTAAGTTCTGGTATAGGTCTAAGTTCTGATTTCTCAGTCTAATCCTTTACTTGGCTTATCTTTGAATGAAATTTAATAACAGTCTCAGTTTGTACTCGCATATGTTGAAGTGGAAGATTAATAGTCACTATGATTAGGATTAATGGTTTTGTACTTGAACAGTCCACTGTTTCATGTGTCTTGTGCGGTCTAGACCATGATTCCTCTTTCCAATGACTGTTATTCTTTTTCAAAGTGTAGGGAGACGAGGTAGAATTAATTCTACCTGTCAGCATTAAATATCTTTGCATCTCTTGGCATTCTTTTGACTATATAAACAACCACTTCACATCAGTCTTTCCATCACATTCTTCTCACACACTTATCCTCCTTCTTCTGTCAAAAACACAATGGTTCGATACAACATGTTTTTGAACACACAAACCTTCACAATGGAGCTCAGTTGTGCCGACTGGCAGCAGGAGTGGCATGTAACAGCCATTCCTGAGGAGATCTGGGACTCTGTCCCACAGGAGGTGCTGGCTCACCTTCTATTCTTCGAGATGGATTATCATCGCCATCTGGAGCGCCTGGAGGAGGAAAGGCGGGAAGCTATCCGTCAGCAAGAGCGAATCATACGACTCGCCATCTTGTTCGTCGAAGATAGGAAGAGGAAGATAACTTAATCTCATCTTCTTCCTGTTCTTCTTCATCCTCAGCTTTGTCAGGCTTCTTAGCTAGGACTAAAGCTGTTGACGTTAGGATTAGAAGCTTAAGGAAAATCTTGTATTGATGTACTTTCTATTTCATATATGTATTGACTTGATATATTAATGAAAACTGTTTTTACTTCAAGATTTTGTCTCTGAGTTATTTTATCTTGTGTTGTTAAATCCTGCTTGATATTCTGATGACCATTTAAATTTTGTCTTTATTTAAGTTCTGATTCTTTGTCAGCACTTATTCATCGAACTTATCTCGGTCATTTTTAATATGATTCATTTTCAGAATATTAATGTTGCAGTGAAAAATAATTCAATCAGTGCTAACGGTTTAAATTTTGAATTAAAACTGTGTCTCTTGATAAATGGAACGGTTTTTCCTTGAAACAAGGCAACTGGGTAAGTAATCATTCCTGTTTTCTCGAGCCCAGTAACTATCCGTTATTACTGCATGTCTGACAGGTGTCCAACGGTAACATTTTTTTCAGAGTATAAGAACAACAGAGAGAAGATTTCTTTAATCTTTTATTTTCTTTATACTTTATCTCTCTTCTTACTTTTACTCTCTTTCTCATTCTTTCTCACGTTGGTTTTTCATACAGATATTATCTCAAACACCTAACAGGCATACTTGAATCTCAACATTTTTTTTCACATGGCACCAAAGGATTTAATCATTGATGGAGCAAAGTTTGTTCCAAACAACTATTCTGCAATTCTTGATCATGCTGAAGCTCCATCTGAATTGCACTTTGTGCAAGATCTTCTTGCACATAGTGAGGTTGGGTACGCCTTAACTCAGCCTGAATTATTTTCAAGTCAACAAGTTCTGCGGTTCTGGAGGACTGGAGTTTTTGATGATGGTGGTAAACGAGGCACTCCCAGTATTATCTTCCAAGTGGGTGATTCATTCTATGTAGTCACTCCTGGTACAGTACGAAGAGCATTACATCTTCCAGAAGACTGTACCTTCTCTATACCATATGAATCAGAACTTCGGGGGTTAATGACTGATTTGGGATATGAAAAGAGTCTGACGAAACTTGGACAGTTGAAACGGGCTAATATCAGAAGAGAATGGAGTTTCTTCTTCGATTGCATTACCAAGGCTTTTGGCAACAAGTGTTCAAATTTTGATGCTATTCCCATTATGAGTCAGCACATCGGGTATGCAATTATCAATCAAACTCATTTTGATTTTGCAACTGCTTTAATTGGTTTTATTGGGGATAGGATGACAGAGAATCGAGATGTTGTTTATTTTGCTAGATTCTGTCAACTTATTTACACTTATTGTACTGATGAACCTCAGTTAGTCAGCACCCAAACCCCACCTTTTAAGGTTGCAAAAAGGTACTTTAATGATCTAGTAAATGCTGATACTAAGAAGAAAATGGTTAGATCATTACAGATTCCTAAGTCTGTAAAACAGATCCTGGTAAATGCTGATCCTGATACCTATAGATCTGTTTACTCTGATGTTCAACCACCTCCAACCACCCAAAATCCATCAACCTTAGAACCTACCTCTCATTCTACTCAACCTACCCTCAGAACTTATCTCCAATCCTATCTCTCCACTTCACAGACTGCTCAACCTTCTTCTTCAGCACCTACTGTGAAGCCTACATCCTCTAAGCCAAAGAGAACAAAGACTGTTCCTCACACACCTCAAAAGAGGAGGAGAATTACTTTGAGAGATGAATCAGATTCTGAGGATCAGATTCCTTCTTCAGAACCTGTGGTAAATGAAGCTGAGAAGGCAACTTCTCAGAAGGATTCTGCAATTGGGGGTTCTAGGCTTCTCAAGAGGCTTAGACGTATGACGGTTCCTGAAACTCCCAAGGAATCCAAATCAACAAGGAAGTACAAGAAACAGAGGGCACAAAGGCCAGTTTCAGATGATGAGGAGGAAGCAGCTAAGGAAGGGGATCAGGAATCTCTGATCTCACAAGACAAGGAATTTGCTCCAGTCACTTCTTCTCCATCAACTCCATCTCAGGAACCTGTATCTGACAAGGCTAATTCACCTTCTGTGTCTCTTGTTGATCCAGGCACAAGTGCTGAAATTGATATTCAGAACCTGGTTGTGCCTGAAATACTTTTCTTAGAAGCTCCAACAGCAAATAATCCTTCCACAACACCTGTTACTGATGATGTTCAAACTCCTGAGTTATCACTAACACCTTCTCTGCATCAAGATGCTGATGATCAGATTTTAGGTGAGCATCAGGATATGGCTGTTGATCAGAACTTAATATCAGATCAGCAATTCCAAATGCAAAACCAACAAGACACTGCAAGGAAAGGATGATGGAACAGATGACCAAGGAAACTCTGGAATGGGTAGTGGTCATAGTCAAGGTAGAAGGTTTACATCAAGACAAGATAGTCACAGAACAAGTTCTGATACTGGGAAAAGAATAAGTTCTGCTGCTGGTAAAAGGATAAGTTCTGATGAACTTCTAGATCTTGATGAGGAAATGTCAAGACAGTTATTTCTTCAAGAAAATCCAGGGATGGACTTGGAAAGTTTAAAGGAAGAAGAAGCCAGACTTAAATCAGAGAAAGTCACATCTAAATCTGAAGCTTCTGGTAAAAAGTTACTTCCAAAACCTAAAGGCATTGTGATCAAAGAAAGGATACATACTGAAGAAACTTTGGCTAGATCACAACCACAGATAGATCCAAGATCCAAGGGTAAAGAAAAGGTTGGTGAACCTATCAAGCCTTATGTACCTCCTGAGGAAGAAGAAATTACTGATGGAAAAGATGATCTTGCTCTGACTTCAAGAAAAGTTCTTAAAACAACCTCTGACATGGCTCAAGTTGTTCAGAGTCAAGAAATTGTAAGTTCTGATATTCAGAAGAAGTAAGTAACCTCTGACAGTGCTCAAGTTAACTTGATATCAGAAAATAGATCTAAAACACTCCTACCAGGATTCACTAAAACAAAACAGACTCAATCTTTGAAGACTACTCCAAGTGGTTTTGAAGCAAGAGTAGTTACTGGAAAGGAAGCTAGAGATAAAACTGGATTGGGAAGTGCTGATGAAAGAAGAGTACACAACACTACCGATGATCCAACTTCCTTGAGTGAACCAGGTATTGGAGCAACTCCTGAGAGATTGAATCAACTAGAATCTGTACAGATGGTTTACCATACCTACTTGAAAGAATACATCATGTTGTATTTCATGACAGATGGTAGGGTTTATCATATAAGACAAAATGCCATTCCTTTGAAGTATTTTGAAGAATTGGAGCATGTACTTTTCTTACTTCAAGTGGATGACAGAATAACAGAGACTGCTGCAAACTACTTAAAAGAACAGATTCAGAGACAGAAAAGGCTTTATTCTGTTAAGTCTGACAGCAGATATGTTCCAAAGTACAGAGATCACAATGGGGATATTGTTGATATGAAGCCTAATACTGCACAGATCAGAACGTATCTTGGTATTAAGGGACTTGAATTCAATCTTGAATCTGACAAAGCTTATGTCATAAGACTAGACCAGGAGTTAAGGAAAGCAAAGATTAATGATCTCAGAGCTGCAATCTTTCAAACTGGTGAAGATACTGCAGAGCTTAAAGGTGTTAAAAGGAGAATGATTGATGAACTAAGATATGCTGAGAAATGTTTGTTGAAGAACTATCTCAGAACAACTCCTGACATCAGAGAGATCAGAAGTTGATGAAGCCAAGTCGAAGATCTACAACTGCTTAAATTCTGATATTTATGCAGATTGAAGTTGTTATCAGAAGTTGAAATTGGTAAAACTTTAAGGACTGTAAGTTGTAGTTATCTAGTCTATTTCTCATGCATTTGTACTTAATGTTTTTGACATCATCAAATATCTGTTTAACTTGTATATTTTGTTAATTTACAAGTTGGGGGAGATTGTTAGATATATTTGATAATGTCATGGCTAATATGTCTTATGTTTAGCTTTCAGATCTTGTGTGAACAGGATAGATCAGTACTTAACTGTTGATCAGTACTTATACTGGAAGTCAGGACTTAAGGATATCAGTACTTATATTATCAGGAGATAATCATCAGAAGATAGATATCAGAACTTAAGTGCTGAAGGACGATCAGATAAGGACAGTAGCTGATTAAAGGAAAGAAGATAGAGATAAAACATAAGAAGAGATATGCATGAAGAAGGAATTCCGTGAAGAATGGAATACTTGGAATAGAAGATATCTGATTGATATATTTTAGGAAGCAGAATTATATTCCATATCAATTAGCGATTATCTTGTAACTGTGTAGTATATAAACACAGGCATAGGGTTTACACTATAAGTGTTATCATTATCGAAGTTATTATTATATATAACTCTAGCAGCTCTCGTGATATTTGTTCATCACTGAGAGGTAACAGTTCCATATTGTAACAGAGTTTATTGTTTCAATAAAGTTTGTTTTCTGTTACTCAAGTTCTTTAAGCTCGATTTGAGTGTACTATACACTGTATTCACCCCCTCTACAGTGTGTGTGTGACCTAACAGTTTAAGCAACCGAGCGAACGCGTAAACGATTAAATAAACGTAACGCACTAACTAAACCATGGTAAGAAAGTAATCATGGTTACTTTATCAAATAGTAAGCTAACCATAGGATTATTAAGCAAGCTATCCAAATAATGTGCTAAGGAAGCTAACATAAGTAGTTTCTAGGAAGCTACCAAAGATTTGTCCCTAAGATTTGCAACAAGAATAAACCTAGGATTCAACCTAGGAGAATAAAAATCAAGTCCAAGATCTTCCACCCCATTTACTAGAAGTTACCTAGTAAATCAACCAAGCTAAGCAACCAAGAGTAGTATAAATACTCCCTTGATTGCTCCATTTGGCCCTAATGAAAAAGAAGGAGAAATCCAATTCAAAAACTCAAGTTCTAGCTCTTGTAAAATCATCCAATTAATTCTCAAGCATCCTAGCAATTAAACTAAGGTAATAAAATTCTTTCATCTCTTTTTATCAAGGTTTGATGGGTGAAATAAATTCAAGAAACTCATTAGTGAATAGTATGAATAGTAACCTCTCTTTGGTTTCTTGATTTCAATGGTGGTTTTATGTTCTAAAAATCATACCAAGCACTTCCAAGCCTCCACCATCCTCAAGAACACATCTCAAAATTTCAAGAAAGGTAAAAATATTTGGCCCAACTATATTTAAGATTCATTTTTAAGATCCATTTAGTATGTGGTAGTAAACTTAGTTCAATGAGTGGTATTGATGAAATCTTGGTGTTTAAGTTAAGTAGATTTAAGGTTGATTGTTGTTACCTCAAGAACATGATGTTCTTGAGAGGAGTTTGTGTGTTGATGATGAAATGATGATTGTTGGTGGTTGTGTTAAGAGTTAAGGCGTAAGCGAAACCCCGATCGTAAACGTAACTCTGTTAAAACCAACGAATCGTAACTTTAAGTTTCGGCAGAAAGTCCTGAAGTTGTAAACTGTAGTTTATTGAAAAATAACCCTTGTTTAGGATATAAAATGTTATAAGGATCGTTTAGGCGCTTGAATTTCTTGATTCCGATTTACGGATCAAAAGTTATGGCCATTTTACTAAAAGTGATTTACGCGACAAAAACTGCTACAAATCACGAACTTTGAAAATATAAAGGATCGACTTAAGAATTTTCATAAATCATGAAATTTTTACAGAGAGTAGTATTTTTAGTTTTCTAACTTCCATAAAAATTTCAAGTAAAAAAATGATTTTTTAGTTTTATAAAAATATCGGAGCCGAGACCGCGCGAGTAGAAACCTTAAGAATCCATAAGCGGAGCCGACGACGATTAAGAGAATGAACCTATGATACTTAGAAAAATGAAGCAACCATAATGTGAATTTCAGTTTTTTATATTTTTTATTTTTGACATACTATTATGTATTAAATTTTTTTGACTGAATTCAGCAAAGGTTGATACCAAGGAGGAAGAATCTGTGAGGTTGTAGAAGTTGTGATATAATGCAGTACCTGCACTATCAATAACTAGTATAATAACCCGTGTGAGCCACGGGTCATTTTTTAGAATTTTTTTATACTTCATGCAATTATAATATTCTTAGAACAACTCCAACAATATCCTTATATAGGCTGTTAAATCAAATTTTGAAGAAACGGAGATAAAAATTTTCTCCAACAAGCTCTATGTCCTCCTCTATAATATTAGAAGTTTCGAATGCTTCCTCACTTTTAGGAGTGAATACCTCCTCCTCAACTATTATTATATTATATATTTTTACCTGTCTATTTAACATAAATGACTTTAATGAGTAAAAAGATAGACAGAGAGTGAGTTTAGGGAGAATTGTTGGAGGAATTGTTTGATTTCGGCTTCTAAATAATTAGGAGCTCATTTATTTTTATTATTTGTAGTGAAAATGTAAGGAGGTTGTTGGAGTTACTCTTAGTTGTTCTCTTATTTGTAAATTTTGTATAATGTCTAACGTATATTAAATACAAAATTGATTGTTTATCAATTTGTATTATTTTCATACAAGACATTACAAAATTACACAACGTTTCTAATATAGCTCATTAATCAATATATATATATATATTCTTGTTTGTGTTGTATAATTTGTATTTAATAAATGAATATAAACAGGGTCAGTGTACGTTTAAAATGAAACGATTAAACTTAATATGTAGAATGCCGTTAGTTTGTTTACAAATAAAAAGCTAAAAATTAACATATATGTTGAATACAAAGTTGACCAAAAATTTTGAATTTTATTTAAATAAACTATATGTACTGCTCTATATTATTACTGAATTCACTACTAACTTACAATTAATTACTCAATTTAAAAAACAAAAAATATATAACTGAAGTCAGAATGACTTGCAATCATAATATACAATAATGTAAAATTTACATTACTGTTAATATTAAAGTTGATTTTAATGAAAAATATTAATTTTTGAAATTTTACGTCTGTATATATGGGAAAATGTTAGTTTTTTATTTACACTACTGTTAACAAAGTAAGATTAAGTTATATGTATGTGTGTGTTAGCATGTAAACTATTGTATGTTACATTTGTTAGTAAATTATGATTGTTTCAATTATTTATATGCTAAATATCTGATTTATGTACATGTATAATCATTATTAACATCTAGTGAAACAATTGATTACTTAAATAACATGTATTTTTAATTATTTAAAAAATAAAATTATGTAATAAATAAATTACTATAATTTATATATGATATTCACATTATCACTGACAAATAATCCATATCTAATTTTTACGCAACCGAGTATCAATCATGGTTGTAACATAAAAATAAATTATATATTTTTAAGACTTATTATTGATATTCATGATTTTTTTCAAGTACTTGAAGGAAAAATTGTAATTATATCGTTATTTAAACAGTTTTTAAATTTATTTCATTACGACTCTAATATTTCTTCATAAATTAATTTGATAACATTGTATACTATTCTCCTAAAATTTATAAAAAAATATTTTTCAATTCGTTAAAGTTTTATAAATAGGGAATTTACCAAAAATACAAATTTTTATGAGAATATTTGCAAAGATACGGACGCGGGTTGCATATATGGTTCATATGAGGTTGAAACGGTTGCATATGTGGTTGCATATGAGGTTGATCCATATTTTTACAAATATTTTCTGCAACTTGGGTATTTATGCAAAAATCCCTAATAAATATCAGTTGAATTGGTTAATTCCTTCAAATTTCTGAATAATATATTTTTTTCTTTAAATAATATAAAATGCATTGAATCAAATGCTACAATATAGTATAGATATAACTTTTGTTTGAATAATTCAAAATATTAAAATAATTTAAAATATTTGTACAATATTATCTTGATAAATAAATATTACTTATCTAAAAGAATTCTTTTTTAAAAGCTAGTTTTTTAAAAGTTATATATGAAAAATAAATTGATTTAACATATCATTGTAGTTTTAACAAATCTCATGATATCTCATATCAAATTTCGAATATTCTTAAAATCGGGACAAATCCCAAAAATAATAATACGTTACCAGTGAAGTTTTTAATTTTAATATAAATAATCAATTGACTTGATCCTATAAAGACCTCAAACATATTAATTTATATTAACATAACATATTAAAAAATTTCAGATCATTAATAAGATATTCTCGCCGGACTTGTAATTTAAATTTACTAAACGTACAATGTGACGATATTTTTCGGCCGGGTCATGTAGTCAAATTTCGAGTATTTTTTTAACCATGAGTCAAGTTGTGATTTCAAATTTGAAATAAACTAAAATGCATTGACTCATTATAATTCGAACTTATCTAAATATGTAATACGAATATAGATTATTTATATATAAGCGATTCTATTTTTAATATTTTTTTAAAAATTATATATGTACATTTTAATTACTTTTTATAATAAAAAATATGTTAAAAATATATGAGATATATTTTCAAACTAAAAAATAATTAATAAATAACATAATAATCCATTTATGTACTATGCCTAACTTTATATCTGGAATTCAATTCTTTATATTTAACTGTACAAATATTCAAGTAACTATCCTTTTTTTGCGGAATTCTAGTAATTATCTTTAAAGTTATATAAAATATTCATTTAGCACGCTTACATATTATGTGTATGGTAAAAAACACATGTGACAATATGATGTAGGGGTATGAGGTTGTATATGTGAATGGAATATCTTGAGTTCTGTTAGGTAATGAATCACACACAGCGGGGGTGAATGTGTTTTTCTGATTTTAGGCTTTTCTTAAAAGTTAATGGTTGAACAAAGTAAATTAAATCTTGTATAGAAAAGTGTTCATGCAGAATTTAAACTTGCAGAAAATAAAGAACACAAATCTTCAAAACTCACTTAATTTTTATATTAAAAATTAAGACTGTTTTGCTACAAAATTTCTAAGCTCTTTGATGTTAAAGAGCTCAGCTTCTTCTTGAGAGTGATACAAGAGATTTGATCTAAATTGTTACTTCTAACTAGAGAACCAGTGTTAACTTTATAACTCAGTTAACTGCTGGTTTACACAGTGGATAATAAACATGCTATTAGCTTTTCTAAACTGTCACTTGTCATTTCTATTTATAGAAAATCAAATCTTCCATTTTTGGCTTAACATATCTTTAGCATCCCGTGTTTACTTTAATCTTCCTCTGTCAGTTAATCTTTGCCATTGATCTTGCACACTCTTCAAGCTGCTTTTTGTAGACTTGTCAATCCAGCTGTTAGATTGTTTATTGATTGTTTATCTTGGATATTGAACTAATCTGCAATTCTGTACTTTGCGACTGTACTTCGAGATCTCTAATTTGAATTAATAGAACACTTGACATCTCGATAAGTACATAGGCTTATCGAGATCTCTAACACTCCATATTGAGTTTGACTTGTAGAGGTCTTCAGCTTGTCGAGATCTCTAGTCTTCATATCTTCACTTTGACTTATCGATAACTCTGAGTTCTCTAGTGAAGGAATGACTTGTCGATATCTCCAATCTTCAATTCTTTAAATTGGCTTGTCGATATCTTCCTGAGTTCTCGAGTAGCTTTCTAGACTTCTCCACTCCCGGTGGATATTGCTCATCTGTCGAGTAGATATATAGCTCATCCGTCGAGTAAATATTGCTCATCCATCGAGTAGATATTGCTTATCCATCGAGTAGATATTTCTCATCCTTCAAGTAGATATTGCTCATCCATCGAGTAGATATTACTTATCCGTCGGTACTCTATAGAGTTCTCGAATGACTTCTCTATAACATTAAATTTGTGACTTGTAGAGATCTTGACTTAGAATATTTTTCTTCAAACAGATTTATTCAACCCAAGCTTCTTCAAAATTCTTCTGAGGCATGATATTCTTGATCTTCTTCCAGATAGAATCCTTAGGCTCGATACTGTTTTAGGAAAAAGACTCCAGTCTGCTCCTTTGCATTTTTACAGACTTTAATTGTTACAAGTACAAAATGTTGGATTTTAATCGCAGCGGGGCAAGTCAAAACACTTTTACACATATAAAATCCAAATAAAAACATATAAATCGTGGTAAAAACATAGGGATCGAATCTAACCTTTAAAATAATTCGGAGACAACGATCATAGATCCTTAGCAGTTGCTCCTCAAGTGTGAAGCACTCCACCGGTATCCACCAAGAAAATGATGTTAAGGAGGAGGAAGGAGGTGGAGAGAATTGGGTTTTCCAAACTTTTTGGGTTTTGGGGTTCAAAATAAAAATAGGGTCTATAATAGTATATTTATAGGCAAAATTTTCAGCTGAAATTTTCCCATAAATATTATTATTATTATCCCATTTATTATTCTCATTAATAATTAAAACACCTTTTAATTATTAATTCTTTTTCTAAACACTTTAGAAATAATTCTCTCTCTTGATTTAATTTCCAAAAATTAAATCCTTAATTAATAATATTAAGAACTTTTCTTAATTAATTTATAATCAATTAAATCTCATTTAATCAATTATTAAATTTGCCAATTAATTATTTATGTAATAAATAAATAATTATTAGCCATTATTAATTAATTCCTCCACCATTAAATCATTCTCTTTTTATGGTGTGACCCTGTAGGTTTAATATTAAGCCGGTAGTAGAAATAAATAATAATAAAACTATTTTATCATTATTTATATAAATTCTCTAATTTATTAAATATGATGAATTAATTAATCACATTTATTCTACATCGTGAGGGATACTTCTCAGCATATCGCGACTATCCGGATAATATGAATTCACTGCTTAGAATACCAAGAACCTATTCAGTGAATAGTTACCGTACAATAAACTCCTTCTACCCTACAATGTCCCGATTAAATACAAGGCATGGATCTCGTGTCAAACCTATCTAATTCAATCACTTGCTTACCATTTACTATGCGTAGTTCTATGCAAATTAGAAACTCCTTTCTAATTTCATTCACTCTGGCCAGAGATTCCTGAACTAGCATAAGTGGATCAGCCTTGAACATTCGCTTCCTTCACTGGAAGGGGTAGATCCTTTATTGATCATACACTATCTTCGTGTACAAATTCCTATACCCAGAAGAGCCCTAATAATTGTCCCTGAAGACTAAGAACTAAACCAAAGCATAGTTCAGTGTACACAAGATTACTATGATGACCTCAAGTCTAAGGATACTTGTACAACTATCACTATGTGAACAACTGCTGACACGTGAGTGAACTCCATCAGTTGTTCAGCTGGGCGAGTCATGTTCAGTGAACTTATTCTATGATAAGCACCTACATACTAGCTATAGTGTCACCACACAAATGTCTATGAGAAGAGACATCCTTCATAATGAAGCAAGCATAGTATGTACCGATCTCTACGGATTATTAATTACCAGTTAGTAATCCTACGACCAGGAACTATTTAAGTTTAGAGTTATCATCTTTTAGGTCTCACTATTATGATCTCATCATAATCCATAAAAAGCTTTAGTCTAAACTATGGTATATCTTATTTAAACACTTAAATAGATAAAGCCCGTAATAAAAACAAAACAAGTCTTTTATTAATATCAATGAAATCAAAACAGATTACACAGGAAGTTATTCCTAAATCCTAATACATGATTGGACTTAGGACATATTCCTTTCAATCTCCCACTTATACTAAAGCCAATCACTCTGGTATCTAATACCCATCTCATCTTTATGACGATCAAAGTGACTTTCAAAAAGTAGCTTTGTGAGTGGGTCTGCTATGTTGTTATGTGTGTCAACTCTATTTCAATACAATACAAGAAATGTTACCGCGTTCCCACTAACCCTTTTGTAGACACATGGTTCATCTACGGTTTTGATAAAATCAAACTCTTTGATTGTCTCATCAAAACGAATGTTCCATCTTTCGAGAAGCTTGCTTTAAATCACATATGGTTCGCAGTAGCTTACACACTAGGCTTTCATTTCCCTTGGAAAGAAAACCATCTAGCTATATGCCAGATCTCATAGTCGTAGTAAGCAGCAATTGCAAGCAAAATCCGAACTGATTTTAACAGGGCTATAGGTAAAAAGTTTCATCAAAATCAATCCATTGCCTTTGTTTGAATCCTTTTGCCAAAAGCCTGGCCTTAAAGGTCTCCACCTGGCCATCTGCTATAATCTATCTTTTGTATACCGTATACATAGATTCCATTCCGGATTTCATGGCACTATGCCATTTCTCTGAGTCAACACTATTCATAGCCTCATTATAGATTACAGGGTCGTCATCATCAATGATCGACAACTCATTGTCATTCTCAATGATAAGGCCATATTACCTCTCAGGTTGGCGAGACATTCTCCCTGATCTATGAATGGGCTGTTCCACAAAAGGTTGTTCAGTCAGAACAGGTGTTTCCACTTGAACCGTAGTAGTTTGTGCTTCTTGAACTTCATCAAGTTCAATTTTGCTCCCACTGTTTCCTTCAAGGATAAACTCCTTTTCCAATAAGGTAGCATGTCTGGAGACAAACACCCGATGATCGGTGTAAAAGTAATACCCTAAAGTCTCTTTAGGATATCCCACAAAACTATATTTTACGGATCGATATTCCAGCTTATCTGGGTCAAATTTCTTGACATAAGCTGGATATCCCCAAATCTTAACGTGTTTAAGCCTCGGTTTCCTTTCTTTCCATATCTCATACGAAGTTTGAGGAACAGATTTTGGTAGGCACCATATTCAGTAAATATGCTGAGGTTTCCAATGCATAACCCCATAGGAATACTGGAAGATTTGCATAGCTCATCATGGACCGAACTATGTCTAACAAAGTTCGATTTCTACTTTTAGATACCAATCTGGAGGTGTCCATTGGGAGACTATACCATTTAGTTTGAGATAATCTAGAAACACTCCATTAAAGTATTCACCACCTCGATCTAATCGAAGAATTATAATACTCTGTTTGGTTTGTTTCTCCACTTCATACTTATACTCTTTGAACTTTTCAAAGGCTTCAGACTTGTGTTTCATCAAACACATATCCGAATCTAGATCTATCATCTATGAAAGTAATGAAGTTTGAAAATCCACCCATGGCTTGCTTAGACATTGGTCCACATACATCTGTGTGTACCATTCCTAGCAAATTTGCAGCCCTCTCTCCATGTCTACTAAATGGAGACTGCAGTGCCACAATGAAGTGAGATTTTCATCATCCCTTTTTTTATTAGTTTGTTCAATCTGAAGTAAATTATGTCACATTTATACAGACCATTATTTAAAGTACCACGTCCATAAAGAATATTATCTCTAAGAATAGAACATTCATTATTCTCAATAATAAATGAAAATCCAGCCAAGTCTAACATGGGAATAATATTCCTCACAATCGAGGGAACAAAATAACAATTATTTAAAACAATAGTCTTGCCCGTAGGTATATATAAATGAAATGATTCTACATCTTCAGCAGTAACTCTTGCTCCATTTCCCATTAGTAGAATCACCTCCTCTTCCTCAAGAGTCCTACTTCTTCTTGGTCCCTACAACAAATTGCAGATATGAGAACCACAGGCGGTATCTAATACCCAAGTAGAAATTTGATTTAATGACATATTCACTTCTATCATGAACATACCTGAATCAGAAGCGGTAGTCTCACTACCCTTCTTCTTCTTCAATTCTGCAAGGTAAACCTTGCAGTTACTCTTCCAGTGCCCCACCTTGTTACAGTGAAAGCAAACAACTTTGCTCTTGGGGTCTTCAGCTTTTGGTGGAACCGGCATTTTCTCACCTACTTTCTTCTTCTTGGAAGAGTTCCTCTTCCTTTTCTTAGGATTGGAACCTTCACCAATTAGAAGAACAGAACTCTTCTTAGGGGGAAAATTCGATTCCGCAGTCTTCAACATGTAGTGGAGTTCAGGCAGGCTGACATCCAACTTATTAATGTGAAAGTTCACAACAAACTGTGAGAACGAACTCGGAAGCGATTGCAAGACCAAGTCTTGGCTCAGCTCCCCATCCATGGCAAAACCAAGTTGTCCAAGACGTTCAATCAAATTGATCATCTTAAGTACATGGTCATTCACAGATGATCCCTCAGACATCCTACAACCGAACAGCTCCTTCGATATCTCATATCGAGCTATCCTCCCCGCCACATCATACAACTCTTTTAGATGCATGAGGATAATGTGAGCATCCATATGCTCATGTTGCTTCTGTAGTTCAATGTTCATGGAAGCTAGCATGATGCATTGAGCAACATTTGCATCATCTATCCAATTACGATACACAACATGTTCATCATTATGCACATCGCTAGTAGATTCAGTAGGCTTAGGTGAGTTAATCACGTATTCCAGCTTCTCAATCCTGAGAACAATTCTCAAGTTTCGAAGCCAGTCAGCATAATTAGGACCAGTCAATTTGTGAGCATCTAGTATGCTCCTGAGTGATAGTGCAGAAGACATAACGTACAAAGTAAATCTGTAAATGATAAACACATAACATCACTTAGCAAATATTCGATTTCATTTCAAAACACTATATGAATTGGGTCTTTATTCATAAGTGGCTCCCACTAGTTTATCTAATTTATTCAACCCCCTACGTGAAAAATAAGCATTCATAATGCTAGTGGGAATAGGGATCCTACATTCCATTACACAACCCCGGCTGTGGCACGTGTTAGGGCGAAATCACGCACTAATATTCACGCAAGTATACGCGTTCGCAAGTAATATAGAATACTTTCTAGTTCATTCCCTCAGAGACTCAGACTAAGTTATTGTCTAATTAAACTCACTCACCAATGTATGATTACTTCACAATGTTAAGATAACACTTAAAATTGTTGATTAAATATTAACTATAATTAACTACTTACTTAACCACTTAACTAACACTTCAATTTATCAATAATAAAACACTCATGAGATCACAACTTCATTATTACTTCCTTCTATAGCCATTGTTATTACCTTTAGCATGTGACAGTGATGATATTAATCGAATAACACGAAACTGATAAAAGCCAACTTTCATTGTACTAATACCATTCTACCAAGCATCCACAATTAAGATAGAAGTTGAATAGTCATCAATTATGTTGAGTTCCTATATGTCTACAGAAATTGACAACACAACGATTTAAGCACAAGTTATTCCTTTTGATTACATAAGGCAAATAAAACTGTTAGAGTTACCCACTAATCATGCACAACGTACATGAACCTATGCTAGCATGGCAAGTTCTAAATCTCAAGATCCACCGTCGCTTCACAAGAGATTAACACCCTATCTTATATGTTCGCGACGCACATAAGACGAATACGCACAACCAATACTAGATATCATGCAATCATCACACACTAAAGTATTAAACAATTAACTAAAGAATTTCATAATAAATCCGTTGCAACCCCATGATCACGATTAGCCCATAATAGAACTTATCGCCATCATGGGTTCATATGAAATCATGATAAACGACGCAAGAAAATAATAACTAAACTAATTATATTAAAACAGAGTACGTCACAAGAGTAAATAAGTCAAAGCAAGAAAACTAGCATCCAACGTTACAACGAAACAAGAATCACAAGAATATATGCTTCCTTTTCGTTACGGTGTGCTAAATCGGTCTTCTTCCTTATCTCCTTCGCTTCTTGCGCAAAACACAATTTAAAACATAATCTCTTTCATCTTCTCTATGAAAACGTCTCAAATCTACTTATATAATAGTCCCATAAAACTCAGATTACATAGAAGTTGGAAGCCAAACAGAAGTAGAAGTCTAAAATAATTCAGGTTTTTCCCCGACCCTGCGCGACCGCTCAGCATTTCTGCGCGGGCGCGCAAGGCTGCTGCCCGGCCGCTCAGCATTGCTGCGCGGGCGCGCAGGACCCTACTGGAAAAATTCCAGGTTTGCTCCGTTTCTTCGCCGTAATCTGCTCGTTCTTTTCCTCTCGCAATGGTGAACACATGCCAAGGCTTATTCTTGATGATTCCTCCTCCGAAATGCAACTAATACCCTGAAATGCATAAACACTAGAAAAACGCATCAAATACACAAAATACTTGATTTCAAGACACCAATTTAAGCCATTTTAAGACGTTCTAAGTGGTATAAAATGCCAAACATTCATCATATGAGTGTCCAAAGATGGAGAAGTCATCCATGAACACTTCGACGTTATTTCCAATCATGTCAGAGAATATAGCCATCATACATCTCTGAAAGGTGGCCGGGGCGCCACATAACCCAAACGAAACTCTACGAAAAGCAAATGTGCCAAATGGACAAGTGAAGGTAGTCTTTTCCTGATCCTCTGGTGCAATACAAATCTGATTATACCCGGAATAACCATCCAGAAGACAAAAATACTCATGTCCCGCCAATCTGTCAAGCATTTGATCAATGAATGGGAGAGGGAAGTGATCCTTCCTTGTGGCTTTGTTCAATTTTCTATAATCCATGCATACTCTCCATCCTGTAACTGTTCGAGTAGGGATGAGCTCATTCTTTTCATTTGCGACCACAGTGATACCTCCTTTCTTAGGTACACATTACACGGGGCTCACCCACGAGCTGTCAGAAATAGGATAAATGATGCCTGCATCTAGCCATTTCAGAATTTCTTTCTTCACCACCTCCTTCATGATCGGGTTCAGTCTTCGCTGCTGTTCCACAGTTGGCTAACTACCTTCCTCTAACAGAATTTTATGCATACAATATGAAGGACTTATCCCCTTGATGTCTGCTATGGTCCATCCTATAGCCGATTTGAATTCTCTCAAAATCCTTAAGAGCTTGTCTTCCTCACTACCTGAAAGGTCAGCTGAAATAATAACAGGTAACGTAGATGAATCACCTAAAAAAGCATACCTCAAGTGTTCAGGTAATGGTTTGAGCTCCAAGGTAGGTGCTTCCTCTATTGATGGTTTGAGCTTCCCTTCAGCATTCTTAAGGTCAGAAGTACCAAGAGATTCAAATGGTATGTCGAGCTTTCGCTTCCATGGAGAAGCGTTCAGATATTATAATTGCTCGTTGCTATCTTCATCATCGCTGTCAAAATCCCCCACTAAGGCCTTTTCCAATGCATCAGACATTAGCATGTGATCGAGTTCCGAAGTAACTGCGGAATCAATCACATCCACTTTTAAACACTCCTCATCTTCTGTAGGGAATTTCATTGCCTTGAATACGTTGAAGGTCACATCCTGATCTTGGACCCGCATAGTAAGTTCCCCTTTTTGCACATCTATCAAGGTACGGCCAGTAGCCAAGAAAGGCCTCCCCAAGATTATGGGAATCTTCTTATCTTCCTCAAAATCCAGAATAACAAAATCTGCAGGAAAGAAGAGCTTATCCACCTTGACGAGTACATCCTCAACTATGCCCCTTGGGTAAGTAATGGAACGGTCCGCCAATTGTAGCGACATGTATGTGGGTTTTGGATCAGGCAGATCCAGCTTTTTAAAGATCGACAAGGGCATCAGATTAATGCTTGCTCCCAAATTACAAAGGCACTTGTCAAAAGTTAGATTGCCAATGGTGCAAGGAATGGTGAAGCTTCCTGGATCTTTCAGTTTTGGTGGTAACTTTTGCTGCAGAACAGCGCTGCATTCTTCCGTGAGAGCAACGGTTTCAAGGTCATCCAGTTTCACCTTCCTTGGAAGAATAGTCTTCATAAACTTCGCATAACTAGGCATTTGTTCCAGAGCCTCAGCGAAAGGTATATTGATGTGAAGTTTCTTGAACACCTCCAGAAACTTCCCGAACTGTCTATTCAGCTTTTGTTGCTGCAATCTCTTAGGAAAAGGTGGTGGAGGATAGAGCTGTTTCTCCCCTGTATTAGCCTCAGGCAGAGTGTGTTCAACAGTAGTCTTCCTTGGTTCCGCCACTTTCTCCTTTTGCTTAGATTTTTCATCTCTAACTTCAGCTTCGACTTCTTTTGCCTTTTCAGCATCAGCTACTTTTCCAGACCTTAAGGTAATAGCCTTGACTTGCTCTTTAGCTTCCTTCCTGCCTGGTACTTCCGTGTCACTGGGAAGAGTGCCAGGTTGACGATTGAGCACTGCATTGGCTAATTGACCTATTTGATTTTCCAAGGTCTTGATAGAAACCGCCTGACTCTTGCACAACAGCTTAAGTTCCTCAAAATCAGCACTAGTAGGTGCAGCTGCACTTCCCTGTTGAGGATATGATTGCCTTGTAGCATACTGCTGTGGTTGCTGAAATCCAGGTGGGTTAAACTGTTTACTCACTCCTTGCTGATATGGTGGCTGAATAGCATTCTGATTATTCCCCCAGCTGAAATTTGGATGATTTCTGTTGTTAGGATGATAGGTTGCTGGCACAGGCTGCTGTTGTCGCTGATAATTATTCACATACTGAACAGATTCGTTGACAAGAGAACACTGATCCGTAGCATGAGAACCTGCACAAAGCTCACAAACCATAGCTATTTGATTAACTCCATACGTAGCCAAAGAATCAACCTTCATTGATAGCGCTTGGAGCTGGGCTGCAATAACGGTGGCTGCATCAACTTCCAGAATACCTGCTACCTTGCCTGACGTCATCCTCTGAGTTGGGTTTTGATGCTCATTTGCAGCCATCGTCTCGATAAGATTATACGCCTCAGTATAGCTTTTAGCCCATAAGGCGCCTCCAGCTGCTGCATCGAGCATGGGCCGAGATTGGGCCCCCAAACCATTATAAAAACCAGTGATTACCATCCAATCCGGCATTCCATGATGTGGACATTTTCTCAACATTTCCTTGTAGCGTTCCCAAGCCTCGCACATAGATTCTGTAGGTTGCTGCGCAAACTGAGTAAGAGCACTCCTCATAGCAGCAGTCTTTGCCATTGGATAAAACTTCACCAGAAACTTTTGCGCAAGATCTTGCCACGTAGTGATGGACCCAGCTGGTTCAGAATGTAACCAGTCTTTAGCCTTATCCCTCAGTGAGAATGGGAAAAGCCTCAACTTGATAGCCTCATCAGTCACGCCATTATACTTAAAAGTGCTGCAGATCTCGACAAAATTCCTTATGTGCATGTTGGGGTCTTCAGTTGCCGCTCCTCCAAAAGAAACAGAATTCTGCACCATCTGAATAGTGCCCGGCTTGATTTCAAAGGTGTTAGCTTGAATAGCCGGATGAAGGATGCTTGACTGAATGTCATCAATTTTAGGCCGAGAAAAATCCATAAGAGCTGGATCAGCTTGAACAATACGATCTCCCATGTTTACTGGTTCTTTCTGCTTAGTTCCTGAATCCGAATCCTCAAAATCTAACTTCTCCGGAGTATCAAGAACTTCGTCTTTCTCCTCAGCTGTATCTAAGGTCCTCTTGCGAGCACGAGAACGAGTTTGCATAAACGCTTGCTAAAGTACCTGAAACACAACCGAAAAGAGTAATTAACTACTACGTCCTAATCACTGAGTCCTAATGACCAATGATGGTAAGTACATAAACTAAACAAATACGCCGAGTCCCCGGAAGCGGCGCCAAAAACTTGTTAGGGCAAAATCACGCACTAATATTCACGCAAGTATACGCGTTCGCAAGTAATATAGAATACTTTCTAGTTCGTTCCCTCAGAGACTCAGACTAAGTTATTGTCTAATTAAACTCACTCACCAATGTATGATTACTTCTCAATGTTAAGATAACACTTAAAATTGTTGATTAAATATTAACTATAATTAACTACTTACTTAACCACTTAACTAACACTTCAATTTATCAATAATAAAACACTCATGAGATCATAACTTCATTATTACTTCCTTCTATAGCCATTGTTATTACCTTTAGCATGTGACAATGATGATATTAATCGAATAACACGAAACTGATAAAAGCCAACTTTCATTGTACTAATACCATTCTACCAAGCATCCACAATTAAGATAGAAGTTGAATAGTCATCAATTATGTTGAGTTCCTATATGTCTACAGAAATTGACAACACAACGATTTAAGCATAAGTTATTCCTTTTGATTACATAAGGCAAATAAAACTGTTAGAGTTACCCACTAATCATGCACAACGTACATGAACCTATGCTAGCATGGCAAGTTCTAAATCTCAAGATCCACCGTCGCTTCACAAGAGATTAACACCCTATCTTATATGTTCGCGACACACATAAGACGAATACGCACAACCAATACTAGATATCATGCAATCATCACACACTAAAGTATTAAACAATTAACTAAAGAATTTCATAATAAATCCGTTGCAACCCCATGATCACGATTAGCCCATAATAGAACTTATCACCATCATGGGTTCATATGAAATCATGATAAACGACACAAGAAAATAATAACTAAACTAATTATATTAAAACAGAGTACGTCACAAGAGTAAATAAGTCAAAGCAAGAAAACTAGCATCCAACGTTACAACGAAACAAGAATCACAAGAATATATGCTTCCTTTTCGTTGCGGTGTGCTAAATCGGTCTTCTTCCTTATCTCCTTCGCTTCTTGCGCAAAACACAATTTAAAACATAATCTCTTTCATCTTCTCTATGAAAATGTCTCAAATCTACTTATATAATAGTCCCATAAAACTCAGATTACATAGAAGTTGGAAGCCAAACAGAAGTAGAAGTCTAAAATAATTCAGCTTTTTCCCCGACCCTGCGCGGCCGCTCAGCATTTCTGCGCGGGCGCGCAAGGCTGCTGCGCGGCCGCTCAGCATTGCTGCGCGGGCGCGCAGAACCCTACTGGAAAAATTCCAGGTTTGCTCCGTTTCTTCGCCGTAATCTGCCCGTTCTTTTCCTCTCGCAATGGTGAACACATGCCAAGGCTTATTCTTGATGATTCCTCCTCCGAAATGCAACTAATACCCTGAAATGCATAAACACTAGAAAAACGCATCAAATCCACAAAATACTTGATTTCAAGACACCAATTTAAGCCATTTTAAGACGTTCTAAGTGGTATAAAATGCCACTTATCAGCACGAAACGCCATGTAATGTTCAATAGGCAGACAACTCTTGTCAATTACATCTAATGTTATTCCCTAATCAAACTTTAGCCTCTTGAATAATTGAGTCACGGCTGTGGCACGACAAACTCAATATTCTAAGTCAAGTCTAACCCAACATTCCGTACAATTGAATCAGTCCCCAAAGGCCCACGGCTGTGGCACGTAACGACCTTTAGATTCTTATTCAATGTACACATCTCTATGTAATGGACAAGTATTTCTTATTTCGAAATCAAAGCCCTCGGTTGTGGCACGAAACGACAATGATTCAAAAATAAGAACTACTTTCTATCATGTTGGAAGGCTATGACCGACACAAGCCCGTTGTGTCATTGGCCAATTACTACTTGATATTATTTAATTTTAGAGGGATTATATTACGTTACAATCATAATCATATTATAAAGAAATTCTTCCTTTTAAATTAAATATTTCAAATCAATATTCAATAATCAGATGATTCCCAGATCGGGTGGAGCATTATCAAGAGGCGTCACTGAATAACCCTTTCTTACAGATAGAAATCTGTTGTTGACAGAATCATCCTTTCTCTCATATCGAAAATTCATATTCAATTACATGTTTCACAAACACAAGAATCTCATGATTGTATTCATAATATTGTTATTAAGGTTATGAAACAATTTCACTATACTAGGTTGTCTAATAAACGCCTTATATTCATTTAAGTTCACCTAAATCTATCATCGCATGATAAACTAAGCATATATCACATATATAAACATGAATAAACATCAAGGTAGGCATGTTATATCATCTAGCACATTAGTCTAAGCATTATACATCTCTATGTATCATATGAAGCATTTAAAAGCAATTAAAAATAGTTAAAAACAGCTTTAAAACACTTTCGGAAATATAAACAGTTCAAAATTTTTATATAAACTAAAATTGATCACTCCATTAGATCCGTCTCGGAAAAACGAATCCAACGGTATATTGCACGCCTAAAACGGAGTTACAAAACTCCCAAAAAATCAATTTTAATGTAAACAGTCGGGCTGTAACGCATTACAGGAACGCGTTAGAAGCCCTGTAACGCATTCCGGTGATGCGTTACTACCCTTTTAACCAATTAAAAGGTGTAACGCATTCCCTGAATGCGCCACAGGTGTGTAACGCATTCCCGGAATGCGCGACACCCTTTTATTTTTTTATTTTTTTTCTTTTGCAGCAGCCGCCGCCGCCTTTTCTCGATCAGCGTGCGCCGTACTTCACCTGTCTTCTTTCTCCGTGCCAACAACACAGTAACAGTAGCAGAGCAGATATATACATACATACTTACAATTCATATATATATATATCTTTATTTAATTACGAATTTAATTACAAGATCTTCAAAAATTCATAATAAAAAATCTATACATCATAAAATTATGAAAAAAATACCCAGACGATCTACAACACTTGTAGAACCCAGATCAATATTCAAAATTATTCAGAGAAACGATTTCTCATCAGACAAAATTAAACCATGATATAACTTGTAAAAATCATAATTAATTCATACAAGCACATAAAATTCTGAAATTTTTACCACAGATCTATATGCATACAACCTATGCTCTGATACCATTGTTGGATTTTAATCGCAACGGGGAAAGGCAAAACACTTTTACACATATAAAATCCAAATAAAAGCATATAAATCGTGGTAAAAACATAGGGATCGAATCTAACCTTTAAAATAATTCGGAGACAACGATCAGAGATCCTTAGCAGTTGCTCCTCAAGTGTGAAGCACTCCACCGGTATCCACCAAGAAAACGATGTTAAGGAGGAGGAAGGAGGTGGAGAGAATTGGGTTTTCCAAACTTTTTGGGTTTTGTGGTTCAAAATAAAAATAGGGTCTAAAATTATATATTTATAGGCAAAATTTTCATCTGAAATTTTCCCATAAATATTATTATTATTATCCCATTTATTATTTTCATTAATAATTAAAACACCTTTTAATTATTAATTCTTTTTCTAAACACTTTAGAAATAATTCTCTCTCTTGATTTAATTTCCAAAAATTAAATCCTTAATTAATAATATTAAGAACTTTTCTTAATTAATTTATAATCAATTAAATCTCATTTAATCAATTATTAAATTTGCCAATTAATTATATATTTCATAAATAAATAATTATTAGCCATTATTAATTAATTCCTCCACCATTAAATCATTCTCTTTTTATGGTGTGACCCTGTAGGTTCAATATTAAGCCGGTAGTAGAAATAAATAATAATAAAACTATTTTATCATTATTTATATAAATTCTCTAATTTATTAAATATGATTAATTAATTAATCACATTTATTCTACATCGTGAGGGATACTTCTCAGCATATCGCGACTATCCGGATAATATGAATTCACTGCTTAGAATACCAAGAACCTATTCAGTGAATAGTTACCGTACAATAAACTCCTTCTACCCTACAATATCCCGATTAAATACAAGGCATGGATCTCGTGTCAAGCCTATCTTATTCAATCACTTACTTACCATTTACTATGCGTAGTTCTATGCAAATTAGAAACTCCTTTCTAATTTCATTCACTCTGGCCAGAGATTCCTGAACTAGCATAAGTGGATCAGCCTTGAACATTCGCTTCCTTCACTGGAAGGGGTAGATCCTTTATTGATCATACACTATCTTCGTGTACAAATTCCTATACCCAGAAAAGCCCTAATAATTGTCCCTGGAGACTAAGAACTAAACCAAAGCATAGTTCATTGTACACAAGATTACTATGATGACCTCAAGTCTAAGGATACTTGTACAACTATCACTATGTGAACAACTGCTGACACGTGAGTGAACTCCATCAGTTGTTCAGTTGGGCGAGTCATGTTCAGTGAACTTATTCTATAATAAGCACCTACATACTAGCTATAGTGTCACCACACAAATGTCTATGAGAACAGACATCCTTCATAATGAAGCAAGCATAGTATGTACCGATCTCTGCGGATTATTAATTACCAGTTAGTAATCCTACGACCAGGAACTATTTAAGTTTAGAGTTATCATCTTTTAGGTCTCACTATTATGATCTCATCATAATCTATAAAAAGCTTTACTCTAAACTATGGTATATCTTATTTAAACAGTTAAATAGATAAAACCCGTAATAAAAACAAAACAAGTCTTTTATTAATATAAATGAAATCAAAACAGATTACACAGGAAGTTATTCCTAAATCCTAATACATGATTGGACTTAGGACATATTCCTTTCAATCTCCCACTTGTACTAAAGCCAATCACTCTGGTATCTAATACCCATCTCATCTTTATGACGATCAAAGTGACTTTCAAAAAGTAGCTTTGTGAGTGGGTCTGCTATGTTGTTATGTGTGTCAACTCTATTTCAATACAATACAAGAAATGTTACCACGCTCCCACTAACCCTTTTGTAGACACATGGTTCATCTACGTTTTTGATAAAATCAAACTCTTTGATTGTCTCATCAAAACGAATGTTCCATCTTTTGAGAAGCTTGCTTTAAATCACATATGGTTCGCAATAGCTTACACACTAGGCTTTTATTTCCCTTGGAAAGAAAACCATCTGGCTATATGCCAGATCTCATAGTCGTAGTAAGCAGCAATCGCAAGCAAAATCTGAACTGATTTTAACAGGGCTATAGGTAAAACGTTTCATCAAAGTCAATCCATTGCCTTTGTTTGAATCCTTTTGCCAAAAGCCTGGCCTTAAAGGTCTCCACCTGGCCATCTGCTATAATCTATCTTTTGTATACCGTATACATAGATTCCATTACGGATTTCATGGCACTATACCATTTCTCTGAGTCAACACTACTCATAGCCTCATTATAGGTTACAGGGTCGTCATCATCAATGATCGACAACTCATTGTCATTCTCAATGACAAGGCCATATTACCTCTCAGGTTGGCGAGACATTCTCCCTGATCTATGAATGGGCTGTTCCATAAAAGGTTGTTCAGTCAGAACAGGTGTTTCCACTTGAACCGTAGTAGTTTGTGCTTCTTGAACTTCATCAAGTTCAATTTTGCTCCCACTGTTTCCTTCAAGGATAAACTCCTTTTCCAAGAAGGTAGCATGTCTGGAGATAAACACCCGATGATCGGTGTAAAAGTAATACCCTAAAGTCTCTTTAGGATATCCCACAAAACTACATTTTACAGATCGATATTCCAGCTTATCTGGGTCAACTTTCTTGACATAATCTGGATATCCCCAAATCTTAACGTGTTTAAGACTCGGTTTCCTTTCTTTCCATATCTCATACGAAGTTTGAGGAACAGATTTTGGAAGGCACCATATTCAGTAAATATGCTGAGGTTTCCAATGCATAACCCCATAGGAATACTGGAAGATTTGTATAGCTCATCATGGACCGAACTATGTCTAACAAAGTTCGATTTCTTCTTTTAGATACCAATCTGGAGGCGTCCACTGGGAGACTATACCATTTACTTTGAGATAATCTAGAAACACTCCATTAAAGTATTCACCACCTCGATCTAATCGAAGAATTATAATACTCTGTTTGGTTTATTTCTCCACTTCATACTTATACTCTTTGAACTTTTCAAAGGCTTCAGACTTGTGTTTTATCAAACACATATCCGAATCTAGATCTATCATCTATGAAAGTAATGAAGTTTGAAAATCCACCCATGGCTTGCTTAGACATTGGTCCACATACATCTGTGTGTACCATTCCTAGAAAATTTGCAGCCCTCTCTCCATGTCTACTAAATGGAGACTGCAGTGCCACAATGAAGTGAGATTTTCATCATCCCTTTTTTTTTATTAGTTTGTTCAATCTGAAGTAAATTATGTCACATTTATACAGACCATTATTTAAAGTACCACGTCCATAAAGAATATTATCTCTAAGAATAGAACATTCAGTATTCTCAATAATAAATGAAAATCCAGCCAAGTCTAACATGGGAATAATATTCCTCACAATCGAGGGAACAAAATAACAATTATTTAAAATAATAGTCTTGCCCGTAGGCATATGTAAATGAAATGATTCTACATCTTCAGCAGCAACTCTTGCTCCATTTCCCATCAGTAGAATCACCTCCTCTTCCTCAAGAGTCCTACTTCTCCTTGGTCCCTGCAACAAATTGTAGATTTGAGAACCACAGGCGGTATCTAATACCCAAGTAGAAATTTGATTTAATGACATATTCACTTCTATCATGAACATACCTGAATCAGAAGCGGTAGTCTCACTACCCTTCTTCTTCTTCAATTCTGCAAGGTAAACCTTGCAGTTACTCTTCCAGTGCCCCACCTTGTTACAGTGAAAGCAAACAACTTTGCTCTTGGGGTCTTCAGCTTTTGGTGGAACCGGCATTTTCTCACCTACTTTCTTCTTCTTGGAAGAGTTCCTCTTCCTTTTCTTAGGATTGGAACCTTCACCAATTAGAATAACAGAACTCTTCTTAGGGGGAAAATTCGATTCCGCAGTCTTCAACATGTTGTGGAGTTCAGGAAGGCTGACATCCAACTTATTCATATGAAAGTTCACAACAAACTGCGAGAACGAACTCGGAAGCGATTGCAAGACCAAGTCTTGGCTCAGCTCCCCATCCATGGCAAAATCAAGTTGTCCAAGACGTTCAATCAAATTGATCATCTTAAGTATATGGTCATTCACAGATGATCTCTCAGACATCCTACAACCGAACAGCTCCTTCGATATCTCATATCGAGCTATCCTCCCCGCCACATCATACAACTCTTGTCGATGCATGAGGATAATGTGAGCATCCATATGCTCATGTTGCTTCTGTAGTTCAATGGTCATGGAAGCTAGCATGATGCATTGAGCAACATTTGCATCATCTATCCAATTACGATACACAACATGTTCATCATTATGCGCATCGCTAGTAGGTTCAGTAGGCTTAGGTGAGTCAATCACGTATTCCAGCTTCTCAATCCTGAGAACAATTCTCAAGTTTCGAAGCCAGTCAGCATAATTAGGACCAGTCAATTTGTGAGCATCTAGTATGCTCCTGAGTGATAGTGTAGAAGACATAACGTAGTAGTTTGTGCTTCTTGAACTTCATCAAGTTCAATTTTGCTCCCACTTTTTCCTTCAAGGATAAACTCCTTTTCCAAGAAGGTAGCATGTCTGGAGACAAACACCCGATGATCGGTGTAAAAGTAATACCCTAAAGTCTCTTTAGGATATCCCACAAAACTACATTTTACGGATCGATATTCCAGTTTATCTGGGTCAACTTTCTTGACATAAGCTGGACAGCCCCAAATCTTAACGTGTTTAAGACTCGGTTTCCTATCTTTCCATATCTCATACGAAGTTTGAGGAACAGATTTTGGAAGGCACCATATTCAGTAAATATGCTGAGGTTTCCAATGCATAACCCTATAGGAATACTGGAAGATTTGCATAGCTCATCATGGACCGAACTATGTCTAACAAAGTTCGATTTCTCCTTTCAGATACCAATCTGGAGGCGTCCACTGGGAGACTATACCATTTACTTTGAGATAATCTAGAAACACTCCATTAAAGTATTCACCACCTTGATCTAATCGAAGAATTATAATACTCTGTTTGGTTTGTTTCTCTACTTCATACTTATACTCTTTGAACTTTTTAAAGGCTTCAGACTTGTGTTTCATCATGTCTCCTTCTTCTTTCTTCAGCTTCAGCCTTATTTCTTTTCTTTGTTTCCTCCCTTTCAATTAACCATTCATCCAGAGTTGATCTCCATGTCCTTGTAACAGTGTCCTTGCCTTTTAACAAACTTAACACTCTCTTAATTTCTGTAGGATTCAAAGAATCCCTTAACTTTTTGTCTAGAAGAGTGAATGTACCATCCTTAAAATAGACTCTAACTTCTCTCAGGTATACAACCCAAATTTTAACAATTTCCTCAGCTGGATGTTGGAAATTGTAACGTCTGGGAAATATTATATAATTATTTTTATTAATAAATAATTATTATGTAATTTTTCTGTGAATTTGGTGAATTATTTGATGATGGATATTAATATTTGGATGTGTATTTCTGATAAAAAGTTAAATATTTTAATATTTAATTATCTAGAATTAAATCTAGATAATTTTGGTATTTTTCTGGTAATTTTTGGAATATTATATGATTTTATAAGGATTTATAGAATTAATAATGATTATTTTTACATAATTATAAAATTACTTTTTGGAATCAGAAATCGTTCCACTTCAATCGTTTCTGCGTTTTTACAACCCGAAACTCTTTCGAAAACTCCTTTATACCCTAATCTGATAATTCTGAACACTTTTCATGTTTTGACTTTTTCGATCCGGGTTACGGTTTGACCTGTACGAGTCCCAGGGTAAAATTTTCGATATGCAAGTCATTTTATATATCGATAAGAGTCCATATTCTCAAAAGGCGAGACATTATTACCTTTATTTCGTATAAAGTATTTTATAGGAAGCACTGTTTTAATAATTATCTAAGTTTGGTATTAAAATCATATCGTCTTTTCAGTTACTTAGCGGCTAAGTAACCTATTTTCGGATCTGATATGTAAATATAATTATCGAATTATTAAACAAATAAAATATGTGATGGTTCTGTCAGCTATGTGATGCTGTATTACTTATTGTTTGTGATTTGCTGGATGCAGAGATTAATTTTGTAATTAAATATCGAGCTATATGAACATAATTCATTTTTTTAAAGTAATTTCATTGAATATTTATTCTTATAAATGCTAAAATTATTTCCAAAATTATTTTTGTTGTTATATAATTTTATTTATTATTTTTAGGGGTTTATAAATTTTAGAAATCAATATTTTATTAACTATTTAATTATAAATGATTTTCTGATTTCCTTTAATTGTAAAATCAGTATATAATTTCGGAATGTTTCAAAAATCATGAAAATTTTATTTTATTAACTTTTAAATATTTTGAGAATTTTAAAAATTATTTCGGAAATTTTCCGACTTTTATTCACCCGCACATTTATTCGTTAAAACGTAAAATATGGGTTTGATACGCGATTAAAAAAATAATAATAAAATAATAATAAAAAAAAGAGAAATAATGTTTTAAAAATTATGAAAACTCTATTTTATTAATTTTTTAAATTATTCTGGAAATTTTAAGGATATTTTGGAATTACTCCGACGTGCTTTGATTTGCAATGATATCGTTTAATAATCGAATTCGGGTCAGAAACCAGGCGGGCAGGCAGTAAAATGCTAAGTGTTGAGCAGAAAAATATATATACGTAATAAAAACATTCACCCTTGTACTTCCCGTTTCCCTCATGCGCCCCCAATTTTTCTCTCCCAATTCTCTCGCTCTCATCTCTCGCTGTTCTGTCAATCTCTCTCTGAAATCTCTCCCAATCTCTCTTTCTTTCTTCCCTCTCTGTCTCTCCTCCTATATTCTCTTATCTCTTCTCTATTTCCCCGTTTATTTATTCTGTCGCCGCCGCCCCTTTCTTCTCCGATTTCCCCTGCTTCTCTGGTCGTTTTCCGGGGATTACTTCGTCCTATTCTTGTTCGATTACATGTATATAATTATATATATGTGTACATGCTGGTTCTTCTTGTTATCCTTGCTCCACCGCCGCCCCTCTCCGTTTCCGGTGAGGGTGGTGGTGCGTGGGGTGTCCCTGGTTGTGTGTGTGTGTGCGTTATGTGTGTGTGTGTGTTATGGGTGTGTGTGTGTGAGGGCCCTGATGGCTGTTGTTTGTGTTGCTGCTTGCGTTTCCATTTGTTTTTCCAGCTGTGCTCCGTTTGTTTCCCGTTAGACTGCGGTGCACGTGTTTGTTTGGCTTGAAATTGTTTATTAATCTTATTTTTCCTTTTCTGCAGAAATTATTTGAAGAAATATTCGTGATATAAATACTTTCTTCGTATGGGAAAATAATTAATCGGGGAAATTCGTGTTGGACGCTCGTTATAAACGGGAACCCGCGAATTTTACCGCCGTCGGCGATGAGCCTCGGCGAGCCGACGGTGGGCAATGATGATTTTTATCTGAGTCCTAAATTATAAATGATAAATAAAAGTAGTTGTGAAATTAATTTCGAAACTAAAAGAAAAATAAAATACGAATAACAACAATTGAATTTGTATCGGTAATTTGGATTGATAATCGGATTGTGGATTGGATTGGTTGTTGTTGTTGTTGTGATTGACGTCTAAATGATTCGACGGGTAGGCCGATAAATAAAGGAGATACTGCCCGATTTTCAGGAAACTAATACCAAAATTACGGGAACGTAACCTATAAATATCGAAGACGTCGAATAACCATATATGTTTATATTATTTGAATTTAATTGCGATGAGACAAATAATTTATAAATAATCGACTATCCTATTTTTTCAAAATGAGGAGTATACGTATTTTCCGAAAATAAATACCGAACCGAGTTTCGAAGAGGTGATTCATAACTGCTATGTGTATTTCAATAATACATATAAATATGAGTTGGGTTATGAAATCGTATGGGTAGAGTAAGATAGTGGTGTTATGTTAAGTAAGACGATCATCTGAATTAGGGTATTTTTACCCTGTAGGTCCTAGTCGGAAGACCCGAGACATGACGTTGGACTATGAATGATCTAGTGATTAATTATCAAACTCAATAAGATTTCCAATCGAAGGACATGAAGGATAGGGTTGTATCCAGAATAGGATAGTGGTTTGACGATACAGCCAAACGTTCAAGGCAATTCAAAAGTCAACCGATAATAGTGATTAAAGCTTCTCGAGGCAAGTATTCTTAACCTTTCTTTTAAAATACTGCAAATATTTATTCGCTCCTATTCTAAGTTCAGAATAGTTAACTGTTTTATATTTCGTTGCAATTACTCTTATTATGCATGTTCTTTTCATTATTGTTCCTATAATTCGATTGCTCTCTTGAGCAAATACCCATTCTTTCGGGTTATTTGCAAACCCTGAGTTGGGATGTTTTTAATTCAAAATGATTTGACATCAAAATACTCCATGGGATGGATAATGATGATGTTTTGGGGATTAAGTGTGTCTTAATCCTGAGGACCGGGATATGACTGGTGCCTCGAAATGGGCTGTAGTGCCTAGGTACCTGAATGGACCTATACAGTTGGGTATAGATCCGCACTGTATCCTGACTGATCAGCAGGGTATAGTGCATATGTTGGTTTTAGTTACCAGTCTAATTTGTTGTTGATCGCCATTAACGGCATTCTTTCTTGAAAGGTTTTCATGATTCCAAAACCGGACATAACCCTGATTCAGGAGATGAATCGGGGAATCGCTTGGCACTTTTGAATTCATGGTTAAGGCTGGTGACAACCAACGCTTATTCGCTCAACTCACTAAAATAAATAGAATTGTTTAAAATTGTTTTAAGATTTTATCCGGAAGTTTTTCTTTTGATATTAATGCTTGAAACTCAAATTATATACTTGCTGGGCATTTTTGGCTCACTCTTGCTTTGTAAATTCTTATTTCTGCCAGAAACAGATAAGGATAAAAGGGAATAGCTTTGATAGACAGCAGGAGTTAGAGAAATTTCCGCTGCGAGAGGTTGAAGGTATTAGAAGAATGTGACAAGAGCATTAGTTCAAGGGTATCTACACTTGTATTTAGTTATTGTGAGTGTAAAGGGTTAGATTCTTGTTTCATACCATAACTTGTAAACGATTCAGATTCAAGGGGTTAATTAAATATTCTTTTGTTTTATGTAAAGATTGTTTAGTGACACCAAATCTTAACCCCGGATTTGGGTTGTTACAAGTTGGTATCAGAGCTGCAGTTATTGGTCACGAAAATAAGAATAGGTGAGAGTAAGATATGAATGATAGGTCATGCAGGATAGGAAAGACCCTAGGCATACTCAGGTTAAGTTGAGTTGAGTGCGACTTAGGGTTAGTAGGTCTGATACGGAGTGGGTAAACCAGGATTATTGAGGGAAGTGTAAGGCGAATATCGCAACGTTATAGGTATATTGAGTCTCAGATCCTATAGTAATAAGGAATCGACAGATCGACGGAGACTGGGAATGGTACCCTAATGGTCACGAGGTTTCGAAGAAAATGTGATTTGTTTTGTGAGCACTGGTGTAAGGGAAGCTAGGTGAGTTTTGGTACGATTTAACTTAGGATTAGGTAATAGGACGAGCTCCATGCCGGAGGCAACGAGTTGAAGGAAGCTGATGAAGAACGAACGTTGCGCGATTCGAAGGCACCACCATTGCGAGAAGATTCTTATCACTTATCGAGAGCTGCGCGAGGAATAATATCTACCTCACTAGGTATAGGTAAGACTAGCAAGAATGTGCGCCTTTATCTACAGACGGAACATCGAATCACATGTGTGGTTGTGAGCATAACGTCAAGGACGACGATAAGAATGTCAAAGATAGTACTAAATGTCAGCGTTGCGATAGAATTGCGAATAAAATGATTTACGACGGTGAATGAAGTTTCGACGACTAATCAGTGCGAGCTGAATCCGAGAAAATATGGAAGAGGTACCAAAGTGAAGAAACCCTTATATGGACATTCTTTTAATTAGACATTTCATTGGTAAATCAGGAAAATAGCAAGTAACTTATATAGTAACGACAACCAAATATTTGATTTCCAAAATTTTAAAAGGAGATTCCGGAAGAGATTTTCTTAATCAACTTTCAGAAGATTTTGATATAAATGAGTTTTATAAATTGGTTGTCAAATTACTATTTATGTTCTTGTTATTATAAATAGAAAATAACCTAAAAGGAAGAATGGAATTAGGCTCAGTGTTGTTAATTCGAAGGGCCAAGTAAACCCCCAGCAGGGAGAAGGTTTAAAGTTTGCTGTGGAAAAAAATGAAAGTAAACGTTGTTTAATAAAATCAATAATTGAATCAACATATTAAAATATTATTTACCCAAATTATAAAATTATTAAAATTTAACAAGATTCGTGATTCGAATAAACGAAGGATGATTGAAGGAAATGGCAGAATCTTCTAGATGGTGGAAGAGGAATCATATTTTATCAACGGAATTGAGGCGTTGCGTAATCGATGGATATTTTACACGACATGGATCAAATCTGAAGCCGTGATTTTAAATTTCGGAACGACGCGATTAAGATCAAATTATTGAAGTATTTGGTGTAAAGGTATTTCCAGGCATCATTTCGAAGCAATGATGTAACTTAAATCGTAAACCTGTATCCGAAAAATCCTGAAGGCAGATGTAGGCGAAGTATGGAAGGTGATCAACACTGACATCCTTTCTTCTAATACGATAGTATACATTTTTCTTGATTCTTGAATGCGACTGGAAGCAATGATTATAAATTTTGTAAGGACGCGATATGATCGAATTATTAAAGCTTTGAATATGGAGGCATTTCCAGAAGACATTCCGAAGTTATAACGTGACCTAAACGGTGAATCTCTCATCTGAATGGTCCCTGGAGGCATACGTAAATGGAGCGTGGACGGTGACCAATGGTGATCTACAATGTTATTCTTTTACAAATACGATAGCATATGTTCTTCTTGATTTTTTTAAATACGTATGAGCTTCTTCTGTTGATAAATCATATGAGGAGAAAATGAAAGAAAAAAATTCTTGTATTCCTTCTGAATTATTTCTTTTCTCAAATTCTTGATTCCTGATTGAGACAACAGGGTTATGATATGACGCTTTGTCGAAATAACGAAGAGTCGGGTGGGACGCCACCTAATCATGTGCTGTATGCCATATAGTATGAAAGACTGGCCATCTTGAGTACGAATGTGGTTGTCTCATTCACATTTAAATCTTCACTCATTTTTCTTCCTTCAATTTTCTGACTTACAAATTCTTCCAATTAGTTGCTGCATTGTTATTCCTTATTCCGTTTTTCAATCAAAATCATGTTCACAAACTCTCCTCTTGCGTAGAGTCTGTTCTCTGACGATTACAAAAGAAATGGAATAATCACGTGTGACAGGTAGAATTACGTGTCGAAGGAGAATATGATTGCAAGCCGATAAATGGGGGACATTTGCGAGCAAGGAAGAATGGATACACCGACAGCGCGGTCGTGGCAAAGACATCAAATCTAACAATTAAACGTGTTACGAGGATCTCGTCAGCATGGTAGATTGCGTTAATGAAATGCACTGCAAATCAGAGGATTTCGACGTGAAATGCATGGTTAGCGAATCGTACATTAACTACAAAATAAGAAAGTAAGGTGGTATGCATCAGACAAAGCGAACGAGTGTAGGAACAACAATCAAAGATCAAGGAAATTCTGAACAATGACTCAGACTGGCGGTTAATACGTGAAGCATCTCTTCGTCACAGGAAGATATATATCGTGAAGATTCAAGGTAGGAGAAATTTCAATTACAACCAAATTTCGAACGTGTTCTTCAAGGAACAGTGAGGTTCTCCAATTTGAGTAAATAGGTTATTATGAATTGGATATCCATAACTAGACCAATGATGAAAGTTCGAAACGGGAACCTAAGTGAAGATGAAGCAATGGTGATTCGACTGCGAAATCTTTTACAAAATAACGATATAACGATTAACCTTTTACCAGATTGCGACGATAGTAATGAAAACCGTGTGTGGTTATTAAAAGATAAATAGATTAGTTAATGAAATTGAACGTGTATCGTCCAAGATAGATGATTGTTGTGATTGGTGGAGGGATGCGGCATAATTCTTAAAAGTAACTGTACACAATTGGTAACGACAAGAAACAAATTAAAAGAATCGCGAAATAAAATCCTTGAAAAACAACGAGATAAATTCATTAATGACAATTCGTAATATTCTGGAAGAATTGAGAAATGTATGGTTATATTAATCATTGCGGGTTTCAGACCCAATCCCAATTAAAAAGATATATGCTATGCCAGTCAGATGCTGATCAAAGGTGAATTGTGGAAATTGATGATTTTGGTTGATGGAAGTGGGTGGATATGATTGTGGATGATTTGGTTGATTGATGGTGTCAGCTTGAGTCCGATTGGTAGTCAATGGTGTAGGGGAAGTGCTGCCCAAATTTTCAGAAATTTCCTACGTTCAAGAATGAAGAAGTATATTGTCGTTCTCGTCAGTACTCCAAATGATTGCGATCTCGGTTCTTGAGAAAGTTGTTATGACCAAACCGACTTTATATAATTGGTCTTTGATTCCAGTTAGCTAGTCAGCACTTGGTTTAGGTGATCATTTAAAGGAATTAATTGATCAACTTTACCAACTAATGGTTAGTCAAATGGAGATCGATTCCAATTAGATTGAGTCAAGCTCTAACATGATTTCCAGATCCGAAATCAAAGCGATAATAAATTTGGAAAGAAGTAACGGCGTTAATGTAAATTGAAAGCTTAGTACAATTAGCGTGATGTTACTGCAAACAGGTGCGAGGTTTGATCCAGAGGAATACGCTCTTTTCAAATGAAAAAGAGGAATATGAAGATACTGGTACATGCTAGTAGGAAGAATATTTTTAAGAACTGAAGGTTCAAGATAAAGAAAAGGGATTATAGCATCTTTAATAACGTTCCAGGAAGGACTTGGATGTATACCCATATCGAAGGATGAATTAATGAAAGATTTGAATGTACACTTCTTTTGAACGGCGATTGAATGGAAGTTGCTGTAAAATAACGGAAAGTTCGCAAATTCAAGCATCTACGGTAAGACGGAGACTGATGAAGTCCGCATGTGAACTCAATGAAAAGAGATGTTGACCAACGAGGTAAAGTCAAATACGCGATCCGTGATGAGTTAAGCAAGGCTAAGAAAATAGCCACCGATGAATTGCGATAATTCTGTCAATAAAGATTTAAATATTATAAATAAAAGCCTTCATTCCAGTATGAACCCTAGAAATGATCTATCCAATAATAAACAGATTAATATTACTAAGAAAAAGAAATTTGTTATGTTAAAAGAGATAATGAATAATGAGAATGGAGAAATAATGAAGAAAAGAAGTGGAATTAAAAGGATGATAAGGAAATTTTATAAAATAATCCAGGATATATGCAAGTTATGAATGTCGGTTGTGCCAGAATTGATTGGAGAATGAAGTGAAATACCGATAATTGAAGATGGGAATTTCATTCAAGGAATGCGTGTAAGTAGGAATGACTGAACAAAGGTATTAATGGCGAACTGCTAGAGAAGAACGTTGTAATGAATCTCATGTCGGAATTCTTTAAAAACTAAGTGAAGTCCCGGAGGTTCGAACGAATGCTTTACCAAGATTACCTCAGGGAATGAGGTAAGAATTTCTCGTCGGATACTGCACAGAGTCAAGTTGGTGTCAAAAGCCCTGTAACGTCTAATTCAATCAGGATGAAATAATAAGTGAAGAAAAACTTCAGGAAGGTGGAATGAAAGAATAATGAAATAAAGAGTATTTCGCGCTGGGCACAAAAGTGGTCATAGAAAAAAAAGAGTGGAGGTATGAGGTTATGCGTCGATTATCAAAAATTGTAAGTTTGAAGATTAAGTGAACACAATGTACCAGGAGTATTGGGATAGTGCGATTGTATTTATTGATAACATCCTCGCTAATTCAAGAATTAAGGAAGACCAAGTTGAACGCCTGAAGATATGCTTGCAAAAAGTTGAAAAATAGCAGCTGCATTCTCAGCTTCAAAGATATGAATTCTGGTTATAATTGATTATGAGCTCCAATGTGTGGGTAATTACGAACCAAGCAAGATCCATCTGGAGACAGATGTTTAGGGTAGAAAAGAAAGGATGAATGTCACTAAGATCGCTGGAAAATGGATAAAGGAATTGGAAAAGTTAGGAATTGAAGGATAGGTTTTGATCCGTCTTCTGGGTTATACTGATACTTACTTTGTTGTTAGATATCAAAGGTGGTATTAATACAGATGATTGATGTTGACTTCAGTATGGTACGTTGTGAGCATCAAAGTTCGTATTGATATCTAATTTGATATGACAACAAAATGGGTATTAGTACCAAGAGACCGGATTTTGAATAAAGTCCTAATTCATTTCGTTCCAAATTAATGCACCTTCTTTCAGATAGTAAGGGATTCTCGCTTGATGAAGCTACTTGATAGTGATTGAAAGGAAATAGAAGTATGCTACCAAATTGTAACGTCTGGGAAATATTATGTAATTATTTTTATTAATAAATAATTATTATGTAATTTTTCTGTGAATTTGGTGAATTATTTGATGATGGATATTAATATTTGGATGTGTATTTCTGATAAAAAGTTAAATATTTTAATCTTTAATTATCTAGAATTAAATCTAGACAATTTTGGTATTTTTCTGGTAATTTTTGGAAATTATATGATTTTATAAGGATTTATAGAATTAATAATGATTATTTTACATAATTATAAAATTACTTTTTGGAATCAGAAATCGTTCCACTTCAATCGTTTCTGCGTTTTTACAACCCGAAACTCTTCCGAAAACTCCTTCCTAACCTAATCTAATAATTCTGAACACTTTTCATGTTTCGACTTTTTCGATCCGGGGTACGGTTTGACCTGTACGAGTCCTAGGGTGAAATTTTCGATACGCAAATCATTTTATATATCGATAAGAGTCCATATTCTCAAAAGGCGAGACATTATTACCTTAATTTCGTATAAAGTATTTTATAAGAAGCTCTGTTTTGATAATTATCTAAGTTTGGTATTAAAATCATATCGTCTTTTCAGTTACTTAGTGGCTAAGTAACCTATTTTCGGATCTGATATGTAAATATAATTATCGAATTATTAAACAAATAAAATATGTGATGGTTCTGTCAGCTATGTGATGCTATATTACTTATTGTTTGTGATTTGCTGGATGCGGAGATTAATTTTGTAATTAAATATCGAGCTGTATGAACGTAATTCATTTTTTTAAAGTAATTTCATTGAATATTTATTCTTATAAATGCTAAAATTCTTTCCAAAATTATTTTTGTTGTTTAATAATTTTATTTATTATTTTTAGGGGTTTATAAAATTTAGAAATCAATATTTTATTAATTATTTATCTGTAAATGATTTTCTGATTTCCTTTAATTGTAAAATCAGTATTTAATTTCGGAATATTTTAAAAATTATGAAAATTTTATTTTATTAACTTTTAAATATTTTGAGAATTTTAAAAATTATTTTGGCAATGTTCCGACTTTTATTCACCTGCACATTTATTCGTTAAAACGTAAAATATGGGTTTGATACGCGATTAAAATAATAATAATAATAAAATAATAAAAAAAAGAAAATAATGTTTTAAAAATTATGAAAACTTTATTTTATTAATTTTTTAAATTATTCTGGAAATTTTAAGGATATTTTGGAATTACTCCGACGTGCTTTGATTTGCAATGATATCGTTTAATAATCGGATTCAGGTCAGAAACCGGGCGGGCAGGTAGTAAAATGCTAAGTGTTGAGCAGAAAAATATATATACATAATAAAAACATTCACCCCTGTACTTCCCGTTTCCCTCACGCGCCCCCAATTCTTCTCTCTCAATTCTCTTGCTCTCATCTCTCGCTGTTCTCTCAATCTCTCTCTGAAATCTCTCCCAATCTCTCTTTCTTTCTTCCCTCTCTGTCTCTCCTCCTATATTCTCTTATCTCTTCTATGTTTCCCCGTTTATTTATTTTGTCGCCGCCGCCCCTTTCTTCTCCGATTTCCCCTACTTCTCTGGTCGTTTTCTGGTGATTACTTCGGCCTATTCTTGTTCGATTACATGTATATATATATATGTGTACATGCTGGTTCTTCTTGTTATCCTTGCTCCACCGCCGCCCCTCTCCGTTTCCGGTGAGGGTGGTGGTGCGTGGGGTGTCCTTGGTTGTGCGTGTCTGTGCGTTATGTGTGTGTTTTATGGGTGTGTGTGTGTGTAAGGGCCCTGAGGGCTGTTGTTTATGTTGCTGCTTGCGTTTCCATTTATTTTTCCGGCTGTGCTCCGTTTGTTTCCGTTTAGACTGCGGCGCGCGTGTTTTTTTGGCTTGAAATTGTTTATTAATCTTATGTTTCCTTTTCTGGAGAAATTATTTGAAGAAATATTCGTGATATAAATACTTTCTTCGTATGGGAAAATAATTAATCGGGGAAATTCGTGTTGGACGCTCGTTATAAACGGGAACCCGGGAATTTTACCGCCGTCGGCGATGAGCCTCGGCGAGCCGACGGTGGGCAATGATGATTTTTATCTGAGTCCTAAATTATAAATGATAAATAAAAGTAGTTGTGAAATTAATTTCGAAACAAAAAGAAAAATAAAATACGAATAACAATAATTGAATTTGTATCGGTAATTGGGATTGATAATCGGATTGTGGATTGGATTGGTTGTTGTTGTAGTTGTAATTGATGTTGAAATAATTTGACGGGTAGGCCGATAAATAAAGGAGACACTGCCTGATTTTCGGGAAACTAATTCCAAAAATACGGGAATGTAACCTATAATTATCGGAGACGTCGAATAACCATATATGTTTATATTATATGAATTTAATTGCGATGAGACAAAATAATTTATAAATAATCGACTATCCTATTTTTTCAAAATGACAAGTATACGTATTTTCTGAAAATAAATACCGAACCGAGTTTTGAAGATGTGATTCATAACTGCTATGTGTATTTCAATAATACATATAAATATGAGTTGGGTTATGAAATCGTATGGGTAGAGTAAGATAGGGGTGTTATGTTAAGTAAGAAGATCATCTGAATTAGGGTATTTCAACCCTGTAGGTCCTAGTCGGAAGACCCGAGACGTGACGTTGGACTAGGAATGATCTAGTGATTAATTATCAGACTCAACAAGATTTCCAATCGAAGGACACGAAGGATAGGGTTGTATCCAGAATAGGATAGTGGTTTGACGATACAGCCAAATGTTCAAGCAATTCAAAAGTCAACCGATAATAGTGATTAAAGCTTCTCGAGGCAAGTATTCTTAACCTTTCTTTTAAAATACTGCAAATATTTATTCGCTCCTATTCTAAGTTCAGAATAGTTAACTGTTTTATATTTCGCTGTAATTACTCTTATCATGCCAGTTCTTTTCATTATTGTTCCTATAATTCGATTGCTCTCTTGAGCAAATACCCATTCTTTCGGGTTATTTGCGAACCCTGAGTTGGGATATTTTTAATTCAAAATGATTTGACATCAAAATACTCCATGGGCTGGATAATGATGATGTTTTGGGGATTAAGTGTGTCTTAATCCTGAGGACCGGGATATGATTGGTGCCTCAAAATGGGCCGTAGTGCCTAGGTACCTGAATGGACCTATACAGTTGGGTATAGATCCATACTATATCCTGAATGATCAGCAGGGTATAGTGCATATGTTGGTTTTTGTGTCCAGTCTAATTTGTTGTTGATCGCCATTAACGGCATTCTTTCTCGAAAGGTTTTCATGATTCGAAAACCGGACAGAACCCTGATTCAGGAGATGAATCGGGGAATCGCTTGGCACTTTTGAATTCATGGTTAAAGGCTGGTGACAGCCAATGCTTATTCGCTCAACTCACTCAAATAAATAGAATTGTTTAAAATTGTTTTAAGATTTTATCCGGAAGTTTTTCTTTTGATATTAATGCTTGAAACTCAAATTATATACTTGTTGGACATTTTTGGCTCACTCTTGCTTTGTAAATTCTTATTTCTGCCAGAAATAGATAAGGATAAAAGTGAATAGCTTTGATAGACACAGGAGTTAGAGAAATTTCCGTTGCGAGAGGTTGAAGGTGTTAGAAGAATGTGACAAGAGCATTAGTTCAAAGGTATCTACACTTGTATTTAGTTATTGTGAGTGTAAAGGGTTAGATTCTTGTTTCATACCATAACCTATAAACGATCCGGATTCAAGGGGTTAATTGAATATTCTTTTGTTTTATGCAAAGATTGTTTAGTGACACCAAATCTTGACCCCGAATTTAGGTTGTTACTGTTGGGAACCACAGACTTAGGGTGTTACTGCATTTTACGATAAAGATTACGAAAAGAGGATTACTTTGTTAATGTTTGATTCCACGCTCTTCTATTATATTCCCAAATTCCCTTGAGCGAAGTGTGGCCTCCGTCTTCTCAAGTTATCCTCTCTTCTTGCTCCTTGGTGGCTACAATATGTTTTCACACAATTGCCAAGTAAGAAGAGAATAAGAATATATATAGGTTACAATAGGGACCATGGATAATTAGGTTGGGCCTTCTAATTACATCTTGAGCCTAGCCCAATGTAATTAAATATTAATTCAATCCACTAAAGAATTAATATTTGCACTACCTTTCCTAATACCGTAATTTAATTAATTCGGTTCCAATATTATTTGCTTATTAAATTCTCCATGTTTAAAATATCATATGTCCATTAATTAAATAAATTACTGATAATTTATTTAATTAATATCTTTTATCCTTGATCATCCACTCAACCTTTATTTAATTATGCCAGAATAAATTCCACCTGCAGGGTTTCACATAATTAAATCTTTTTGAGCTTTCAAGGGGACATCATTAACCCGAATATTATCAGGATATGGATTCCTTCAATAAATAATATCCACCATGTATATAATTACATCACCCAAAATATAATGATATAATTCAAAAGAATTATTTCATATATAAATCAAAGCATGTAAATAATATACATGTGTTAATTACTATTTCCGGATTAAGAACCTAAGCATTAATAATAACATAGAATCTTAGTTCTCCTTCTTAATCAGTATTAAGGGAACAATTCTAAATTTGATCCTGTTCAATATACACAAAGTATACTAGCATTATTTAGTCAATATAAACTAATCTAAATAATACTACAGCCATACCAGTGGATTGTCCAACACCACCTGTGCTGTGAACCTTATTATATTATATAACCGTATTTAACAATCTAATATTCTATATCCCATTTGATACTAGATTGTTCACAATATATAATATTAGACAACATGTAAATATTCAAATGATTCTCAAATAAACTGGCCAGAAATAAATGTACATACTTCAAATAAATATTTTCAGTATACAATAACAATCTCCCACTTATACTCAAAATATTCTATGTGTACATCAGTGTTTATTTAATCCACTATTACATAAATATCTATGTGTCCATCCATCTGACTCCTATCGCTTCCACATGCTTGTCAAAAACCTTGGTTGGCAAGCTCTTTGTGAAAGGATCTGCTCGGTTGTCTTCTGATGATATGTGAGCCACAACTATATCCCCTCGCTTTACGATTCCTCGTATGAGATGATACTTACGTTCAATATGTTTAGCTGCTTTGTGGTCTCGCGGTTCCTTTGAATTTGCCACATCACCAGTGTTATCACAATACACCGTCAAGCTCCTAGGCAAATTAGGTACCACATCTAAGTCCAAAAGGAAGTTCCTGAACCATACAGCCTCCTTGGCAGCCTCAGAGGCCGCCACGTACTCGGCCTCCATGGTGGAGTCTGCAATGCATTTCTGCTTTACACTCCTCCATATAACGGCTCCACCTCCCAAAGTAAAAACATATCCCGAGGTTGATTTCCTCTTATCCCTATCTGATTGGAAATCTGAATCAGTATATCCCAAAGGAAATAGATCTGAGGCCTTGTAAATTAACATATACTCCTTAGTCCTTCTCAGGTACTTGAGTATAGTTTTTACTGCAATCCAATGTTCCTGACCTAGGTTCGACTGATATCTACTAACCATGCCTACAGCAAAGCAGATGTCAGGCCTCGTACATAACATAACATACATTAAGCTTCCACATGCTGAAACATAAGGAACTGCTTTCATGCTTTCTATATCCTTAGGTGTCGAAGGACACTGCTTCTTAGATAGAGCAACTCCATGCTTAAAAGGTGAAAAACCTTTCTTGGAGTTTTGCATGTTAAAACGAGCTAATACTTCATCAATGTAGGGCTCTTGAGATAAAGCCAACATCCTTTTCTTGCGATCCCTTATAACTTTGATCCCAAGGATGTATGCCGCTTCACCTAAGTCCTTCATGTCAAATTGTTTGAACAACCATGCCTTTACTGATGATAACATCTCAACATTGTTTCCAATGAGTAAAATATCATCTACATATAGTACTAGAAAAACCACTGCATTACCTTCACTTCTCTTATACACGCACGATTCGCTTGGACTTTGATCAAATCCATATGACTGCACTGCCTGATCAAAATGAATATTCCAGTCTCTAGAAGCTTGTTTAAGTCCATAAATAGACCTCTTAAGCTTACATACCAGATGCTCTTGGCCTTCCTTAATGAATCCTTTTGGTTGCTGCTTTTAGATGGTTTCTTCAAGACTTCCATTAAGAAAAGCTGTCTTGACATCCATTTGCCAAATCTCATAATCGAGATGAGCTGCTATAGATAAAAGAATACGGATTGACTTAAGCATGACTACCGGTGAAAAGGTTTCCTCATAATCGATACGTTCTTTCTGAGTATACCCTTTCGCAACAAGTCTTGCTTTCCAGGCTTTCACCTTTTTATCTAATCCCCTCTTTTTCTTGTAGATCCACTTACATCCAATAGGTTTTATACCTTTGGGTGGTTCCACGAGCTCCCAGACCTGATTAGAATACATTGATTCTATCTCAGATTCCATCGCCTTTTGCCAAAGATCTGCATCTTTGTCTTGTACTGCCTCTTCGTATGTACGGGGATCATCATCATGTTCACCAGGGACCAAGTCTGAAGACTCTCCCAAAAACATGAATCTATCAGGCTATTGAACAACCCTCCCACTACGACGAGGCACTGGTGCGGTATTAGTGACAGGTTGTACATTATGTTGTGGTTGTTCTACTTGTACTACAGCTTCATGGGTATTATTTGTCCCTCCCACTAGTTCCTCTAAAATGACACTACTCATGGGTTTGTGATTCATTATATAGTCCTCCTCCAAGAATCTTGCATTGGTGCTAACAATGACATCCCGATTCTTCGGACTATAAAATAAATATCCTTTCGTTCCCATGGGGTAGCCTACAAACAACCTTACTTCTGTACGAGATTCTAACTTAGTCGCGTACTTGTTCAGCACATGTGCTGGACAACCCCATATTCGAATATGTCTTAGACTCGGTTTATCCCCGGTCCACAATTCTAAGGGGGTTTTAGGAACCGACTTAGAAGGTACTAAGTTCAGAAGATAAGCTGCTGTCTCTAAGGCATGTCCCCAAAACGACTTGGGTAAATCCGAATAACTCATCATCGATCTAACACTCTCTAAAAGAGTCTGGTTCCTTCTCTCTGCTACACCGTTCTGCTGGGGTGTGCCTGGTGCAGTTAACTAGGATTCTATCCCATTTTCTGATAAATATTCCCTAAATTCTCCAAGCAAGTATTCACCACCACGATCTGATCGTAGTGACTTGATACTTTTATTAAGTCGCTTCTCCGTTTTAGCTTTGTACTCTTTGAACTTATCAAAGCACTCAGACTTACGGTGCAACAAATAAACGTACCCATATCTAGAATAATCATCAATGAAAGTGACGAAATATTCATAATCACCTCTTGCTTGGATATTCATGGGTCCACATAAATCAGAGTGAACCAATTCTAACAGTTGATTGGCTCTATTCCCTTTTGCCTTGAAAGGCCTATTAGTCATTTTACCTTCCAAGCAGGATTCACAAACTGGAAATGGCTCCACTGCCAATGAGCTTAAAGGCCCGTCTACTACCAGTCTTTGAATCCTCCTCAAGTTAATATGACCTAATCTCAAGTGCCAAAGATATGTTTGGTTCAAACTAGAAGGTTCCTTTCTTTTAGTAGAGTTAGAAGATGTGTTGTTCAATTCCCTAAATTGCAGTTGCAGTGCAGGTTGACTAGGATTAATTATATACAAATTATCTTGCAATGTACCAGAACATATAATTCGTTTATTCATCATAATAGAAACATTACGAAGCAAACAAACATTATAACCATCCAAAGCAAGTTTAGAAACCGAAATTAAATTCCTTCTAAAAGAAGGTACATAAAGACAATTGTTCAAAACCAAAATCCTATCAGAACCAAAAGATAAATGAATAACTCCTACTGCAACTACTGCTACTTTCGTAGCATCTCCCATGAACACGTATATCTCACCATCTCTAAGCATTCTGGATAGTTGGAACCCCTGCATAGAATTACAAACATGATCAGTGGCTCCTGTATCTACACACCAAGTGCTCGTAGATATAGCCGCTATAAATGTTTCTGTAACTAGAGAAAGAGACATACCAATATTGTTTGTCTTCTTAGGAAGAGGACAATCCTGTTTCCAGTGACCTGATTGTTTGCATCTGAAGCACTTTCCCTTAGGCTTTTTCACACCACCCTGAACTCCCACTGCCTTCACAGCTTTCTGTGTCTGAGCCTTTTTCTTCTTCTTAATACCTTTCGGCTTAGAGGAAGAACCTTTCTCAGCCACATTCACTTGAACACTCTGCCGAAATAATCCTTCAGCTGCCTGAAGTTCTGTCAGCAGTTCCGCGAGACTATACTGCCTCTTGTTCATGTTGTAATTCAAGCAGAACTGCTCAAAACTCTTGGACAAGCTCATAAGGATAATGTCAATCTGGGTTTCCCCGTCAAGTTCAGCACCAAGGATCTCTATCTCATTCAGATGCGACATCATCTTGAGAACATGATCCCTTACAGGTGTGCCTTCAGCCATCTGAGTGTTCATTAAATCCTTCATGGCTACTTGCCTAGCAGCCCTATTCTGATCTCCAAAAAGTTCCTTGAGATTAAAGAGCATATTTGAAGCAGTGGCCATAGACTGATGCTGATGCTGCAAAACACCCGACATTGCTACCAGAATGTAACATCGCAACATCTCATCAGCCTTAATCCACCGTTTATAATACTCTTTCTCATCTTCAGGAGCATCAGCAGCAGGCTGTTCAGGTTTGGGTTCATAAGTGCAAAACTTGTACTCCTTAGCAGTCAACACAGTGTCCAAATTTCGTTTCCATTCAATATAGTTAGGTCCGGTAAGTTTGTTATCCTTAAGTATGGTGAATAGTGGATTAAAGCCCATTTTATCCTGAGAATCATGCATAAAAACATCACATAAGGGTGTATTAATTATTAAAAGCTATTGATTCCTCTAACAATTATTAAAATTAAATGCACTAACATCTAAACACCATAAGTTTCTGGTACGCCACGATGTGTGACATGTATACCACCTAATTTTGTTTAAATGTTACTTCGGTCTTATTACTAAACAATATGCCACGTTGGGGTGGACTATATTATTTTTCATAGCTAAGTGTATACCATCATCAAATCTTAAATTATTTGAAATCTATGGAACTTGGTACGCCACGATGGGTGGCGTGTATACCTTCCAATATTCGTAATTTTACCTTGAATAGAATACTTCAATTCAATATTCATCAATGGTTTGATTTCCAGGTAGTGGAGGAGTCACATCGGTCTCGCTTAAAACCCACAGCCTTACAAGTTCGATGAACCCGTTTTTGACAAAATCGCCCCAAATCAGAAATAAAGAAAATCCGTATTTATTCCTTTCAAAATTTATTAATTTAAGAAGTTTGTTCTAGTAATTTCTATAACATTCTAGACACCACAAATTACATGTCACGATGGGTGACGTATATATAATTTATATTCGTCTTTATGTTAAATTACCTATAACAAATAATGGAGACCATGGGATTTAATTTCATATTAATTCCCTCTCCCACTTAGAATTTTTTTTATTAAAATTGAGGAATTTTAAAATTAAATGGGGCCCTATGTTGTTATAATTATGTCTAATCATGCATTCAAAATACACACATAATTTTAGCAACATATAACATTTAATTAAAGCAATAAATAAATTTTATGTCCATGTCGTCCTAATTAAGTTAAACATGCAATTTTAAAAGAATTACACACATAATTAACGACACACATAATCAATAAATTAAAGCAATAATTAAAATTTAATGGAAAAAATTAAAATAAATTTTCCACTATTATGGCCCTTGAAAAAAAAATCCAGCTCTCAAAAAAAATCTGCCCCGAGTAGCCCCAGCAGCCCCAGCAACCCCAGCAGCCCCAGCAACCCCAGCAGCCCCAGCTGCCCCAACTGCCGCAGCAGCCGCAGCAGCCCCAGCAGCCCCGGCTGTCGCGGCAGCCCCCGCAGCCCCGGCTGCCGCAGCAGCCCCAGCAGCCCGACAGCCCCAGCAGTCCCAGCTGCCGCCGCAGCAGCCCCTTGTAATCGCACAACGGAACAAAAAACTACCGGAATTGATTTCCGATCGCACATAACTATTACAAAATACCCGGAACAATTACAAAAAAATAGATCTAATACAAAACTAATTTTGTAAAATATATTCTAACACGATCAACCCTCGTGTAAATTACAACCACGATTAAACCACGTGGAAACCAAAACAAAAATTAACCACGATTAAACCACGTGGGATCCAAACACATAATTAAAATATACATGGCCATAATAGTGGATTAACAACCTGCATCAAAACCAATACAAGCAAAACACTATATACACGCATATATAATTACGACATGGACATTATATCATAAAACGTAGAACCCATTACCAGGCTCTTGATACCAATTGTTGGGAACCACGGACTTAGGATGTTACTACGTTTTACGATAAAGATTACGAAAAGAGGATTACTTTGTTAATGGTTGATTCCACGCTCTTCTATTGTATTCCCAAATTCCCTTGAGCGAAGTGTGGCCTCCGTCTTCTCAAGTTATCCTCTCTTCTTGCTCCTTGGTGGCTATAATATGTTTTCACACAATTGCCAAGCAAGAAGAGAATAAGAATATATATAGGTTACAATAGGGACCATGGTTAATTAGGTTGGGCCTTCTAATTACATCTTGAGCCTAGCCCAATGTAATTAAATATTAATTCAATCCACTAAAGAATTAATATTTGTACAACCTTTCCTAATACCGTAATTTAATTAATTCGGTTCCAATATTATTTGCTTATTAAATTCCCCATGTTTAAAATATCATATGTCAATTAATTAAATAAATTACTGATAATTTATTTAATTAATATCTTTTATCCTTGATCATCCACTCAACCTTTATTTAATTATGCCAGAATAAATTTCACCTGCAGGGTTTCACATAATTAAATCTTTTTGAGCTTTCAAGGGGACATCATTAACCCGAATATTATCAGGACATGGATTCCTTCAATAAATAATATCCACCATGTATATAATTACATCACCCAAAATATAATGATATAATTCAAAAGAATTATTTCATATATAAATCAAAGCATGTAAATAATATACATGTGTCAATTATTATTTCCGGATTAAGAACCTAAGCATTAATAATAACATAGAATCTTAGTTCTCCTTCTTAATCAGTATTAAGGGAACAATTCTAAATTTGATCCTGTTCAATATACACAAAGTATACTAGCATTATTTAGTCAATATAAACTAATCTAAATAATACTACAGCCATACCAGTGGATTGTCCAACACCACCTGTGCTGTGAACCTTATTATATTATATAACTGTATTTAACAATCTAATATTCTGTATCCCATTTGATACTTGATTGTTCACAATATATAATATTAGACAACATGTAAACATTCAAATGATTCTCATATAAACTGGCCAGAAATAAATGTACATACTTCAAATAAATATTTTCAGTATACACTAACAGTTACAAAATTGGTCTTCATCTAAGGTGCACCAATTTAAAGGTAGAAAGTCAGATTCCTTAAAGCTATTACAGATGGCCCTTTCAGTGACTTCCACTTCCTTTACAAGCTTGACTTTATTAGGCTTTCTCCCAACAGATTTGAGCTTGAATTTTAGTGAAGGTTTGGCTAAAGGTAGGGTTGTCATTTTCTTGAGATTTGTGAGACTTGAGGTGATTGAAATTTTTAGAAAGGAGTTGGCAGTTTGTCTGTAAAGAAATTTTGGCTTAGATGTTTGGGAATGTTTGATGTTAGAGATAGTTGATGTTGTGGGTTGAGATAAGGTTTGAGATGGTTGTATTTGGATTTTTAGGGTTGTTTGAGTTCTTGAATCATCATGAGGTTTTCTGCTCTTCCTCTCCCCTCTTCTCTTCTTCTCCTCATCTTTCTTGTCATCCTCCTTCTTCTTCTCTCCACCCTTGCTACCAAATGGCTTACTAGACTGACTCGGATTTGAGCCAGAAGGATTCTGATCACTCTTCTTGTGCTCATCATCATCCAAGTCATCATTTTTAAACTGAGTTTTGGGCAAGTTGAATTCTGCATTGTCCAGATATCTCCTTAGTAGTTTTATTATTTCCAAATCATCATGGTTCTTGTTTTTCTTAGCTTTTAAACTAGTTCCTAGGATCATGATAAGCTTCTCATTGCTCCTGACACATTGTTTAGGGATATTGAAAAATATGAATTGTTTGGTAGTTGGACAGATGTATGCTATACCCCTGTTTGGTTGTAGATAAGCTTCACGAAAGGCAGCTACATAAGCATCTTTCAGTGCAGTTAGTAGATTGGTATCTTCATGAGTTATATCTCTAACTTTGCTGATAAAGATTTCTAACTCAGATGCCCTCCTTGAGACATGGCAATTTAGAGACACCTACATACATATGTTTGTCCCTGAGTCATTTGCATTAACCACAATCTTATTTTCCAGAAAGTTGTCCTTGTTGACCTTGATCACTCTTACGAAATTGATTGTCTTATCTAGGGCCTTTTTATATATGAAGTGATTGTTGTTGAGAGAAGCTTTTAAGGCATTGAGTAGTTCTTCAAACTCTCTGCTCAAACTAGGTCCTTCAGCAGACCTAATAAGTCTCTCCTTGTCAAGATCAACTTCTTTAGCTTTCTTACCAACACCCTGAACTTAATGTTGAGATGACCTTGATTGTGCCAACTTGACCTCTATCTCCCCCTTAGTCTTGTTGGCAGGCATGAGAAGGGGAGTAGGAATTTCAGGCCTTACTTGTTTAGGCAAAGAAGGTAGTGGTATGTTGAGTTTACCCATGATGGCTCCTAAAGCTATAGAATTATGCATTTGAAGATGCTTATGGGAATTCACCAGAGTTTGGATATCTATTTGTTGGATTTTGACAAAAGATGTCAAAGCCTCAACTTGTGCAGTGAGAGAGGAGTTGAAGTCTTGCAATGCTGTGACTTGACCCTGTAGAGACTGAATTTGCAGATTTGTTAAGTGGATCCAGGCTGATAAGAGCTGCTAGATGTGCCAAAGTGTTCTTCTATAGCCTCTTTGATCCCTTCCATTAGCAAAACTGAGGGCTTAAATCTGCTCTGGTAAAGTTTATCCAGTAGAACCTTGGTCTAATTTGAATGAGTAATTTGTTTATGGATCATTTCATGGAGATTGGTGAATGATTGTTTGAGGTTTTTGACTTCCTTCTCAATGGAGGCAAGATCCATCCTGGTCATTTGCTAAGAAAAATATTTGAATTTAGAAGAGATCTGCTCTTGTGATGGTATGATCTTGTCCATTTTCTTATTCACTAGTTTCCTGATTCTATCTTCATGGCCAGTAAGTTTGATTTTAAAAGCCTTACCAAACAGATGAAATGCTTTGAGCTGAGCTTTGTATACATCTATAATGGCATCATAGACAGCTTATGGATTCAAGTCTCTTGCATTGCTGCTCAGAATAGTAACATATTCTTCTTTAAATCTGGCCAGAACATGATTTATCTCTAAGGCAAAGTCATCAAACAGCCATACATCCACATTCCCATCTGGCTCAGCATCATTGACAATTTTCTCTTTTTGCTCCTCAACCTCTTCATTGTAAGCAAACATGATAGCTTGATAGTCTTGGTTGTTCATGTTTGAAGTTAGAAGATGCTGTGAGATGTTAGCCAGTCCAGAGATCTGCTCTACTCGTAGATCATCTATAGAAGTTGGTTGAGAGGCAGATTCTTGTAGCCATTGAGAGAGTATGTGAGGTTGTTGAGGTTGAGAGGTGGATGGTTCATCAGAAACTCCTGTGACTGAGATCACAGTTAGACTCACAGATTGCTCTGTGGTGTTGACAGTATGTTGTCCTCTATTTGTAGTGGGAACCTCCAATTGAATTGGAGGGGATTTGACCGGGTTACTGTCATGTACACCAGTCTCAAACCCTTGTGTGTCTTGCAACACGTGCACTTGAATGTGCTATATTTGCCTCTCCTATGACAGGATCATGGGCAATTATACTCCTAGCTTCAACTGCGGAGGCAATTTCTGCTAGGGTTATGAGGGGAGTTATTCCTACATGAGGAACCTCTAATTGAATTAGAGAGGATTTAGATAGCTCCCCCTCAGGAGTACTACCCTCAAACCTTTCAGTCTGTGAAAACTGTTTTGCACATGAAGGTGCATTAGTGGTATCCATGGGGTCTTCAGTAAAGACTGATGAATCCCCCATGTTTGTGATGGTGTCATCAAGGTCTACCCCAACATGTAGCCTCTCACCATCTAAATGAGGTGTCTGGGTGGTGAGCAAAGCTTCTTGAGCTATGTCACTTGATTTTTGGTGCACTTGAGAAATGGATTCAAGTGGAATTGGAATAGAAGAAATATTAGATAGAAGAGATTGTTGCTCAGTTGTGAGTGTTGGCAGCTCCCCCTGAATAGATGAGGGAGCTTCAAGGGATGTGCTCTCACAGTGTGTGCCTTCCTTATTTCTCCTACCATACACTTGAATTGCTTCTTGTGCAGGCTATGCAGACTCACTCTTGGTTGTTTTTACAACTGCATCCTGTTGGGAGGATGTACAGGAGAATAGAGTGGCCAACTCAGTTTGTTTACTTCTTTTGGATCTTTTGATTAGAGGTGGTTCTCTTTCAGCTCTCTCCTCGCCACTCTCAGTTATCACAACTAGGTTTATCCCCTTTTTCTTCTTTTTACTGACCTCACCCTTTTGAGAATATGAGGTAGTTGCTTTCCTAGCTTCTAAAGGTTGTGAATGAATGGTTGCAGCTTGGGAAGATCCCTGTTGGTGATCCTGTGTTTGTACTTCCACAGGTTCAGGAATCTTAGTTGTACTAGATCGTGTATTAGATCTCATGTCAGGCATATGATAAGGATAAGTCCTAAATCTCTCCAACATAAATGGAGTGATTTTCAGACTTACATTGACCTTATTTTTTGTAGTAAGTGAGCCAAATATTATTTTGGACACTTTCTTACAGTTGCCTATCTTAGTACTATCTATACCATTCAACAGGTGTATGTCAGCTACTTTATTATTTAAAGTCGACATAATAAATCTAGGAAAGAAAATTTCCTTACCTCTAGCTGTCAGAGGCATAACCAGCCTGGTTGCAAGTTCTTCCAGAATCAGCAGACTAACATTCAGGTGTCTGTTGTGGGCAATTGAATACACCAGCTTTTGCACAACACTTGAGATATTGTCATATCCTATTTTTCTGCTAGTAAAGGCCCTTACTACAGAGTCAAAGATGAATGACCACTCCTTCCTTAGATTGGTTCTGTTTAAGCTTGATAGGTTGATTCTCCCACCATAATTGATGAAGTCCATGAATTCAGTCAGGTCATCAGGAGTTGGTACCTCCACCATATTCTCAGTTGGCAGCCCCAAGGCTCTATTCACATCTTGGTCATTGAATTCTATTCGTTGGCCTCCAATTGTGCATGTCACCACCAAAGAAAGAGAGTTATTGTTAACATCAGTCCTCACTATAGCTGTAGTCCAGAATTCATGCAGCACGTCTAGATACAGTACTGGATTTGCAGTCAAAGCACCTGCAAGATAGAATTCAGACAGCAGCTTCACAAACCCCTTGAAACTATCAGGAGCTTGGTTTGTATTAGTGAAAGCAAGATAGTTGGTTCCTTTCTCTGGGATAAATGTCCTAGCAACATTTTGGGCCATTGTTGATTGATGAGAATGAATGGGTAAGAAAAGTTACTGAGAAGGAATGAAAAACGAGAGAGAAGACGGTTTCAGATTGAAAGCTAGGTCACTTTAGATCTCGAGAGTTGTAAGTAAGAGTATGTATCGAGAAGTCTGGGTATTTATAGTAAAAGTAGATGACTTGTCGAGAACTCAAAAATAGACATTTGGAGCTTGTCTATCGAGAAGTCATTTTGAGAAGTGAAGTACATATCGAGAAGTCATTTTAAATTACTCTTGTAGAGAACTTAAAAAAAAATTACTCATCGAAATGTCAAATAAATATCCAGTTTTTCCAAAAAGTGGACTGAATTAATTCAAACTTTTATTTGAATAAATTCAAAATAAAATTAGAATAAATATTCCAAAGGTATTTTACCAAAATAATTTTTCATTTTAAATTATCTCAGTTCTGAGTTATTGATAAGTCAAAAAAATTGTACTTGTAGAGAACTCTGTGAATGAATACTACTAGAGAACTTTACAAGGACTTATCGATAAGTCATTTTAAGTCTATTGAGAAGTCACTCGAGAAGTCAGTAAATTGACTTATCGAGGACTCACTCGAGAAGTCCTAAAATGACTTGTCGAGAAGTCAATTGATACTTATCGAGAACTCAGCTCTCTAAATACTTTTGGTTATTTGTAATTCTACCTTGTGTTAATTTTACATATTAAGAATGTAAATTAACAACTGAGCAGTTTACTTAGAATTTGAAAAATTCCAAGTTAATTGAATTTAAAAAATAAATATACAGAGATTTTTGAAATATTTATAATTCATATTTTAGTTAATTTCCAATTTAATCAAATTAATTTTGATTTACTGGAGATTAATCTGCTACAAAACATTAGCTGAGTTCTTGCCTTAGGATGAAGAATTAAGCAATCCAATTTCACTTACAAATCTAGTGAAAGTTGCTTCATCCAAAGGTTTAGTAAAAATGTCAGCTAATTATTTTTCTACTGGTACAAAAATGAGATTGATGCTATATTTGGATACAGGTCTTTGAAAGACAAAATTGACATCTTCCACTGGAACTTTTTTTGTCAACCCTCCATCCAACAAAATCTGTATCTGTGAGTCCAACAGCTCCAAAACTGATTCCCTAGGGATACCATAATCCCAAGTTGAGCTTCCTTCCAGTATCTGAAGATCCTCTTTCTCCCCTGAGGTTGTGCAATCAAACTCATGTGTATGAGATGAGCTTCTATTTCCATGATTCTCTTATTGAGTGGTTTCTTCATTTCCTTAGTCTGACAGACTTTAAAAACTTCAACTTGAGAAAGCTCCATCTTAGGCATGTCTCTTACCAACTCTTTTTTGACAAGGTGTTAATTTTCTTGCAAGTCAAGTGAGACAGATTTTTAAGTCAGAGCTTGTTTATTTCTCCTGATACCTTGGTGTATAAGCAACAAATACCATCCTTATTTGTTGTGTCAAAATCTTCAACAAACAAGCTTCCTTTCTTTGCTCTTTTCAGAGCAACTTCACTGGTTTTCTTGCTGATAATAGTGCATTCTTCTTGTTGAATGAGACTTGACACCATTGTCTATAATATGCTAATTCTGAAAAGATTCACTTCAAGATCAACTACCAGTGCTACATCATTTAAAGACAACATTTTCAGAACAATCTTGCCAAATCCCATTTTGAATCCTTTATTGTTGTCTCCAAAGGTCACCAATGGGCCAGCTTTATCCTCAAACTGTGATAGCAGGGCTCTACCACCAGTCATATGTCTGGAACATCCAGTATCTATGATCCAGATGACTTTCTTCACTTGCCCTGCACACAATGAGTCTTAAGTGTGTTTGGAAAGCCAAGTAGTGTTGGGTAGTTTCTTCTTGGTAACTTGTTCAGTAGAAGTAGAATGAGTAATTTTAGAAGAAACAGAATTCAGTGATTGTTGTGCATGATTTCCTTCTAATGTAGACTCATTTCTTGATTCTTTAAGGTCTACTCTCAGTTTATGGAAACTCTTCATTACCTTCATGTTACAAGGAATGCAGTCAAACTTGTCACAGAATGAATAAGGATCATTAGAATTTGCTTCATTGTATTTGCAAGTTCCTTCAGCTGGCTTGCTAACAACATTTTTACAAAGGTGAATTAGATGATTTGAAGAACCATATTTTTCACACTTCTTTCTAGGAGCATTTGCAACATAAGCAAAATTATTCCTTTTGTTTATCCCTATTTTCCCATTTCTATTTTTCTTTCTCTTTCTGGCATCTTCAGTTTTGGTTTCTTGAACAGGAGTCTTGGGACTTGTTTGTTCATGAGTTTCTCTTCAGTATTGGAAGACTTAACTGATTCTTCAGTTTTCTTCTCTTTAACTTCATCAGCAATTTCTTGCTTGACACTCAATTCTTCTTCATTGAAGTTTACACATGCTTTGAATATAGGTGCATTAACCTCTTTCAAAAAGGTTGAGCATTCTCAGTCTTCTTGGCTTTCCCTTTGTCACCTACAGTTTTCTTTTTGTTACTCATGTCATCATAGTCAAGGCCAATAATAATGTTTGCACATGGCTTATTCTTCTCATGATACTGTTCGACCAGTTCAGATGCATTTATAAAAGATTTCATCTTTACTTCATTCTTTTCTAGCTTCTCCCTTAACACTACTTCAATTTCATTTGCACACTTGAGCTTGTTCTTGAGATACGCATTTTCTTGTTTTAAAGCTTCAAGCTCAACTAGCAACAATTCAGTTTCTTGCTTCTCACTCTCGAGCTTCTTATTTATCTTTGTTAATCTGCTAACTTCTTCATTAGCAGCAACCATGTTTGTGTGAATGTGAAACATTTCTATGCTCATCTTTTCAACAGTTTCCTTGTATTGATTCACGTTTAAATCAGTAGTGGTAAGAGTTGGTGTTTGTGCTTTTGATGAGGATGATTCACCTTGCTCCAAAGCCATTAGAGCATAGTTTCCAACTTCCTCATCTTCATCATTATCTGAATCATCCCAACTCTTTCCCTCCGTAATATAAGCTTTGCTCTGTTGCGTATTCAGAAGAGCTTCATATTTTTCTTCCAGTTCAAGCTAAGCTTTGTCTTTCTTCGCCTTCTTAGGTTTCCTGTATTCTGTTTGCCTAGTTCATCACAATTGAAGCACCTTATATTAGATCTATCAACAGATCCAGTTTTATAACCACTTTTGCTGTCATAATTATACTTCCCTTTCTCTTTCCAGCTGTTGTCTTTGTTGAAGGATAATCCTTTATTTTTTAAGTACCTTGGCTTCTTTACTCCAATGTTAGAGAATTTTCTAGCTAAATAGGCCATTGATTGATCTAGCTCATCCAGTTCTTCAAGAGTGTAGAACTCATCCTTTTCCAACTCTAGTATGACTTGCTCCTGTGAATCATTTGTTCTCTGCTCACTTGTTGAGACAACTGAAGTTTGAGATATTAGTTCATCATTGAAGAATTGGCTTTCATTTACAATTAAAGCACTTGAGCCATCCACAACATGTCCTTGACCAGATCTCAACGATTGCCTTTGAATCATCTCTAGTTAATATATTTTGAGAATTCCATATAGAACTTCCAGAGTTATTCTTCTTAAGTCTCTTCCTTCCATGATTGCTGAGATTTTCTGTTTCAAATGGTCAGGGAGAGTAAGCAAGAACTTTAGATTCACCTCTTCAGCTTCATAGTATTTCTCATGAAGCTGCAAGTCATTTATCAGCTTATTGAATCTTTCAAACACATCGGTAATGCTTTCCTTAGGGTTAGCCATGAAACCCTCATACTGTGAAATCAATATCCTTCTTTGATTAGATCTAACCTCCTCAGTTCCTTCACAGAGTATTTTAATCTTCTCCCATATTTGCTTGGCAGTGTCACAGTTAACAATATTGTTGTACATCACATTGTCAAGTGACTCTATCAATATCAATTGCAAGCTGCTATCCAGGGAGACTTTCTCCTTTTCAGGGTCTGAATACTCAGCTGGATCTTTAGGAGCATAATGAGCCGGTATGACCATGTCTCCATCTGTAGATTCCTCAAATTTTACCATAGGAATGAAGGGTCCATTCTTGAGGATCTGAATGTGGAGTGAATTGGCCATCCTGATAAACAACATCATTTTCTTTTTCCAAAGAGTGTAATTAGCTTTGTCAAAGGTAGGAATTTTGATGCTACTGATTTTCTGTGTATTCATTCTTCCAAGATCCTGAATCTGTTTACTTTCAGATTTTGCTCTGATACCACTTCTTAGGTAATGAATCACACACAGGGGGGGGGGTGAATGTGTTTTTCTGATTTTAGGCTTTTCTTGAAAGTTAATGGTTGGACAAAGTAAATTAAATCTTGTATAGAAAAGTGTTCATGCAGAATTTAAACTTGCAGAAAATAAAGAACACAAATCTTCAAAACTCACTTAGTTTTTATATTAAAAGTTAAGACTGTTTTGCTACAAAATTTCTAAGCTCTTTGATGTTAAAGAGCTCAGCTTCTTCTTGAGAGTGATACAAGAGATTTAATCTAAATTGTTACTTATAACTAGAGGACCAGTGTTAACTTTATAACTCAGTTAACTGCTGGTTTACACAGTGGATAATAAATATGCTATTAACTTTTCTAAACTGTCACTTGTCATTTCTATTTATAGAAAAGCAAATCTTCCATTTTTGGCTTAGCATATCTTTAGCATCCCGTGTTTACTTTAATCTTCCTCTGTTAGTTAATCTTTGCCATTGATCTTGCACACTCTTCAAGCTGCTTTTTGTAGACTTGTCAATCCAGCTGTTGGATTGTTTGTTGATTGTTTATCTTGGATATTAAACTGATCTGCAATACTGTACTTTGAGACTGTACTTCGAGATCTCCAGTTTGAATTAATAGAACAATTGACATCTCGATAAGTACATAGGCTTATCGAGATCTCTAGCATTCCATATTGAGTTTGACTTGTAGAGGTCTTCAGCTTGTCGAGATCTCTAGTCTTCATATCTTCACTTTGACTTATCGATAACTCTGAGTTCTCTAGTGAAGGAATGACTTGTCGATATCTCCAATCTTCAATTCTTTAAATTGGCTTGTCGATATCTTCCTGAGTTCTCGAGTAGCTTTCCTGACTTCTCCACTCCCGGTGGATATTGCTCATCCGTCGAGTAGATATATAGCTCATCCGTCGAGTAAATATTGCTCATCCATCGAGTAGATATTGCTTATCCATCGAGTAGATATTTCTCATCCATCAAGTAGATATTGCTCATCCATCGAGTAGATATTGCTTATCCGTCGGTACTCTATGGAGTTCTCGAATGACTTCTCTATAACATTAAATTTGTGACTTGTAGAGATCTTGACTTAGAATATTTTTCTCCAAACAGATTTATTCAACTCCAAGCTTCTTCAAAATTCTTCTGAGGCATGATCTTCTTGATCTTCTTCCAGATAGAATCCTTAGGCTTCATACTGTTTTAGGAAAAAGACTCCAGTCTGCTCCTTTGCATTTTTACAGACTTTAATTGTTACAAGTACAAAATAAAAATTAAGATAACAATACAACTTACTTAGGTTTGACAAATTGTCTTAATCTTGTTAAAGTACATGCATGTCTTTTACAACAAGTTCGATTACCACAAACCATATTTTTTTATATAAATAATAAAAATAGGGATAGTTTAGTCTTTTTAATGAGACTTTTTAATCTCATGAATATTATACCCTTGTTCTCTTATTATATATATAGAAGAGATGGCGAAATAAAAATTATTATTGTACAATTGTCTATATATTTTGATTTTTTGATTTTGCTATTGATACGCATGATTTACGTTTATACATAATTACTTTCGTGTGTATGATTTTTTGTTATGAAATTATCTTTCCAAAGATAGATGAAACATAATAATCTTAGTGATACAAGTGTTTTTCAACAAGCCTAATCCGCGAAACCAGTATAAAAATATGAATAATTTATTTTATTATTTATGTATATTTATTTTGTACAATATTATGTTCACTAATTTATATAATATCATAATTATTTTTTTCAATTATTTTGAATATTGTAATAAAATAATATTATCAGGCCGCTGCGGAGCGCGGCTTAGTTGACTAGTTTATATTACAAGTTATCTTAATTTTTCAAAATATAAATAAAAATATGCTATGCATAATGTATAGTTTTTCGTTGTCTTGGTTTGCTTTTTCTGCTTTCCAGAGGATAGAGATAGATGTGAGTTAAAGAACTTGAAATTAAAAAGGGAGATTTTAACTTCTTTTAGTTCCATGTTACTGTAGTGTAATTTGTCTATTTTTGTGAGCTAAGAACTACTTCTGGACTACTTTGCAGTTTGCAGAGCCATTCTTTAGTTGGTAGAACCTGCCGCTAGCCACATATGGCCAAGTTTAGTATACACGACTAGAATTCATAAGTTTGAATTTAAATATTTTTTTATTTTATAAATTTTGTGTGATGCGGTTTTAAAACCGAAACCGATCCGATTATAATCGAACTAATATTTTAAAAATGGAAACTGAAACGATAATTTCGGTTGCAGTTTCGGTTTTAAATTTTAAAAACCAAGGACATGCGGTTTCAGTTACAGTTTTATCCAAAATCGTCCCGAACCGAACCGCGCTCACCCCTATAAGTCCGGATTTTACCACGCGGGGGTGGTCAAGAAGTATCTTGTTTTTTTTTAATTTTTTTTTAATTCCGAAAGTGTTTAATGTAGACTGAGATTTTCAAAAATATATTTTTTTTGTAAAAATATGATTTTTTAATTTTAATTTATAAAAATACGATTTAATTTTTTTTCTTACGAAAATACGGTTTCGCAATCCGCAGCAACCAGATGCAACCTCAATTGCAACTAAAAAAAATTCGGTACTTTTTCAGTTAAGTTGCATATTTGGTTGTTTTTGGTTGTAAACCGTATTTTTTTAATTTTTTTAAAAAGATCATAAAATTGTAAAAAGTATATAGTAAAATTTATATGTTTGAATAAGTTAAAAATATATTTAATATATTTTTAGATATTTTTTTCACTATAAGAATATTAAGATTGTGACAAATCTATAAGCTAAAGTACATTCAAGAGAGAAAAGTAATAATAAGGATGAATAAGAAATGATATAACAAAATGAATTGATTACAATGTAGCTTAGAAAAAGGTTTACATGCAAATTTTAACAAGACTTAAGGACTAAATAAGAAACTAATTAAATCAACTCAATCTTGATCAATAACATGATTAACACCCCCAAGTTGGATGTCTGAAATATGTTGCATATATTCAATTTGGAGCTGAGTGAAGTGAGAGTTGAAAAATTAAATGCTTTGTTAAAACATGGCAGCTAGTTATACTAAAGTGGAAATGTAACTTGGAAATAACAAGCCTTTTTCTAATTGTTATTGAACTAAATGATAGTCAATTATATATTCTTGGTTCGCTTATGATATACTGAATTTGAGGCAATATAGATGACAGACTGAGAATTACATAAGAAATGTATTGATAATTTATATGTCATATGACGATATTCTGCTTCTACAGAAAAACGTGAAGTGGTTTGTTATTTCTTACATTTCTAGACAATTAAAGGTTGTCTCAGCATAATGCAATATCCGTTCAAAGAGCGCCGTGTGAGTGAATCATCCTCTAATCTGAGTCACAATAAGTCTTGAGATCCAAAGGACATGTGGCAGATATAAAAAGCTCTTGTCCCGGAGATTGTTTGATAAATCTGAGCATCTTAAAGATAGCTTGCATATGATTAACTCTAGGAGAGTTCATAAATTGAGATATCACGTGCACATGATAAGACAGACCAATACGAATGATGGTGAGATATATTAATCTTCCAAGCAATTGTCTATAAGAGGAGGTATCAGAAATAGAAAGTAGCACGGGTTGGTTGGATGGTAATTTGTGATTCTGTTAAATAGGAATGGATGGTGTTAGATAATGAATCACACATACAGGGTGAATATGTTTTTGTGTTTTTCTGCTTTTCTTGAAGTGTTTATGATGATGAACAAAGTAAATTACAATCTTGTAGTTAAATGTGTTAGTGCTTAATTTAGACAGATAAAATAGTGAACATAAATCTTTCAAAATTCACTTAATTTTATATTAAAATTAAGAATGTTTTGCTATAAAATTTCTAGGCTCTTTGTTGATAAAGAGCTTAGCTTTTTCCTTGAAAGAATACAAGATTTTTCTAATCTAAATTGTGACAACTCACAAAACATCAAGTGTTTACTTTATAGAACAGTAAACACTGGTTATTAGACAACATGGATTAGCATGTACTAAACCCTATTTTGGATAATCAAATCTTTCTATTTCTGACTTAGTGTATCTTTGCTAATCTTGCATGCCTGTGACTTTACTTTGCCAGTTAATCTTGGCATTTGATCTTGTACTCTTCAAACTACTTTTGTAGACTTGTCAATCCAATTGGTTAGATTATTTGTTGATCGATAATCTTGGATATTGAACTGATCTACACTTTGTACTTTGAGTTTTACCTCGAGATCTCCAGTTTGGTATATAGAGAACTTGACATCTCGATAAGTATATTGGCTTATTAAGATCTCTAATCACTCTAAAGTTGTTCTGACTTATCGAAGTCTCTGATTTCTCTATAAGAGAATTTGACTTGTCGAGATCTCTCATCTTCATGTCTTCACTTTCGCTTATCGATAACTCTGAGTTCTCTAGTGATAAATTGGCTTATCGATAACTCAGAGTTCCCTAGTGACAAATTGTCTTATCGATAACTCTAAGTTCTCTAGTGAAGAAATGACTTGTCGATATCTCCATTCTTCATGTCTTCAAATTGGCTTGTCGATATCTCTCATATTCATGTCTTCACTTTTACTTATCAATAACTCTGAGTTCTCTAGTGAAAAATTGGCTTATCAATAACTCAGAGTTCTCTAGTGACAGATTGTCTTATCGATAACTCTGAATTCTCTAGTAGATTTTCTGACTTCTCGATAAGTCATTATGGAGTTCTCGAATGACTTCTCTATAACACTTAATCTATGACTTGTACAGATCTTGATTTAGAATATTTTTCCCAAAACAGATTTATTCAACTCCAAGTTTCTTCATAATTCTTCTGAGACATGATCTTCTTCAAAATAGAATTCTTAGGCTTGATACTGTTTACATAAAAAGACTCCAGTCTGTCCTTGAACATTTTCACAGACTTAAGTGATACAATACAAAATGCAAACTTAGATTACAATACAGCTTACTTAGGGTTGTCAATTTGACTTAGTCTTGTTATGTACAGGCATGTCTTGCACAACAATCTCCCCCAATTTGTGAGAAGATTGCTTATCATAAATTCATGCCTATTAACAAGACTAACCCCAAGCTATATTGGAAAATAGACTAATACATAAAAATTGACACAATTACAACATTTATAGATTATGTGATTTCTTGAGTTTAAATAGTTATATGCATCAGACAAAGACTATTTTTGCTTTTGTTTCTTCTCTAATGAGGGCCTTTAGGTAAACAAGAATTTCAAGTTCCTCTATAATTGGTTTCCCTCTTAGAGCTTCCACAAGTTTGAGTCTGTCTGGCTTTGGATAACCATCTAGCAAATCAATCCTAAACTTTGAGAATGTGCCAGCTTTAACATTTAGAAATCTTCCATCCTTGGAAATTCTGCTCATCCCTTTTGTCTTGAGTTCTTCTGATCTTTTAATATACATTTCAATCTCCTCATCATACTTGCTCTTCCTCTCCTCATATTCAGCTTTATTCCTTGCTCTTCTTTCCTCCCTTACAATCAACCATTCAGCTAAAATAGATCTCCAAACTCTTGTAGCAGTATCCTTTTCTTTTAGTAAGCTTATCACTCTCTTGATTTCTGTGGGTGAAAAGGTGTACATTAAGTTGCAGCCAAGAAATGTGAAAGACCCATCTTCATAGTATATTCTTACTTCTCTTAGTGTTACAACCCAGACTCTGACTATTTCCTCAGCTAGTTGTTGAAAGTAATCTTCATCTGAGTTGCAGCAATTAAGAGGTAGAAATCACTTTGCTTGTAACAATTCCAGATGGCCCTTTCAGTGACTTCCACTTTTTCAGTATGCTTAATTTCTTAGGTGTCCTCCCAACAGACTTGTAGTTAACTTTGAGTGATGGCTTGACATAAGGTAGGTTTGTGATTTTCTTGAGAAATGTTTGGCTTGAGATGATTGGTATTTTTAGAAAGGTGTTAGCAGTTTGTTTGTATAGGAATTTAGGCTTTGAGGAAGGAGGCGGTTCAGTATATGAGTTTGTTGGCTTTGAAGGTTGATCTTGACTTATTTGGATTTGTAGGGTTTGTTGGTGTGGTCCTGAGCCATCTTGCTTTTTCTTCCTTCTTCTCTCATCCCCTTTCTTCTTTTCATCATCCTTCTTCTCTTCTTGTTTCTTGTCCTTGCTGCCAGTTACTTTTGAAGATTGACTTGGATTTGAGCCAGAAGGTTTTTGTTCATCATGCTTCTGCTCATCATCATCCTTGTCATTTCTTAGATTAAACTGAGTGGATGGCAACATGGTGTCAGCATTGACAAGATACCTTTCAAGGATCCTGATCATTTCTTCATCTTCAATTTTCTTGTTCTTCTTATATTTTAAGTCAGATTGAATAGTCATGAACAGTCTCATATTCCCTCTCACACAGTTCTCGGGAACATTGAGGATTTTGTTCCTTTTGGTCTGTGAGCAGATGTAGGACACTCCCTTGCTTGTATATAGATAGGCTTCAGGAAAAGCTATCATCTGTGCATTTTTGAACTCATTAAGAAGCTAAGTGTCCTCTGTGATGACTCTATAAACTTTGTCAATCACAACATCTAGCTCAGATGCCCTTAGAGTTCTGAGATTTAAGAGAGAGACTTGAAGGCATCTATCTACACCACCATCATTGATGTTAACAACAATTCTCTTCTGTAGATAGTCCTCAACATTTACCACTACTGCCCTAACAGAATTGATAGTCTTGGCCAATCCTCTTTTATATGTGATGAAGTTATTTTGAAGAGACATTCTCAAGACTGTAAGAAGTTCAATGAAATCTTGATCTTGATTTGGTCCTTCTGTAGTCTTGATGAGTCTTTTTTTCCTATATCTGGGACTTATTGAGTTTGTGAAGAGCTTTGGCCAACCTGAATAGGCTCTTTAGACTTAGATTTAGCATCCCTAGATTGTTAAATCCTAACCTCATTCTCCCCCTTAGTTTTGGTGACAGGAATAAGTAGAGGAGTTGGTAATTCTGGCCTTATTTTTTCAGGTAGTGAGGGCAGTGGGATATTGAGTTTCCCCATGATGGCTCCAAAAGCAACAAAATTCTGCATTTGGAGATGTTTGTGAGAGTCCATAAAGGTTATGATATTTGTTTGTTGACTCTGCACCAACGATGTAAGAGCTTGAACTTGGGCACTTAGTGAGTCATTAGAAGATTTGAGAGCGGAGACTTGATGTTGTAATTCTTGAACTTGCAGTGTGGATGAGGATTGAGATGTAGAAGAAGTAGAAACTCCAAAAGTGTCCTGAACAACCTTTTTGATTTCATCCATGAGCAAGGATGAAGGAGTGTATCTGCTTGAGTGCATTTGATCCAGCTTCAGTCTTGTATCATTATAATGAATGATGTGATTTTGGACTTGTTCATTCAGGGCCACAAATGAGGTCTTGAGATTCTTGACACTTGATTCCATGCCATTGAGATCATTCCTTGCCATCTGGTCAACAAAGTTTATGAATTTATTTTTTATCTCAGTTTGAGAAGGAATAATTTGATCCATCTTTTCCATCACCATCTTCATTATCTTATCTTGATGTCCAGTCAATGTGATTTGAAGTGCTTTTCCAAAGTTATGGAAAGCCTTGATTTGAGCCTTGTACACATCATTGATGGCATCATACACTTCCTGAGGAGTTAGGGATCTAGCATTGCTTCCCAGAACAGTGATATACTCCTCCCTGAATTTAGCTAGCATAACATCCATTTCAATAGAAAATTCTTTATCTAGCCAAGCATCACAGTTTTCATCCTGACCAGCTTCATCAACAATCTTTGCTTGATTATCTTCAACATCTATCTGGTAGGCGAGCATGATAGCTTGGTAGTCCAGGTTTGACATGTTGGATGTGAGCAGCTGTTGTGATTTTTGTGCAAGGCCTCTAAGCTGATCAACTCTAAGATCTTCAATGGTTGAAGGTTGATCTGCAGTTTCTTGGAGCCACTGGGAGATTAGGTGAGGTTGAGAGGTTGATGGTTGGTTTGTTGGGTGAGAAGGTGACATAGTATCAGAACCACCTGTGACAGAAGTCACAGTTTGACTCACAGTAGGTACTGTGGTTATGACAAGTTGTTGTTCCTCACTAGTTGTGGGAACCTCCAATTGAATTGGAGGGGATTTGACTGGGTTACCGTCATGTACACCAGTCTCAAACCCTTGTATATCTTGCACCACACTGTCACTTAAATGTGCTATACTTGTCTCCTCTATGACAGGATAATTGGCAATTGTACTCCCAGCTTCAATTATCAAAGCAATTTCAGCCAGGGTTTTGAGGGGAGTTGTTCCTGGAACAGAAACCTCAAATTGAATTGGAGAGGATTTAGATAGCTCCCCCTCAGGAGTACTACCCTCAAACCTAACAGTCTGTGAAGACTGATTTGCACATGAATGTACATTTGTGATCTCCATGGGGTCTTCAGTAAAAACTTATGAATCCCCCATGTTTGTGTTGGTGTCATCAAGGTCTACCCCAACATGTAGCCTCTCACAAACTAATAGTGGTTTCTGGGTGGTGAGCAAGGTTTCTTGAACCAAGTCACTTGAAAGGGACAATATTTGAGGATTTGATTCAAGTGTTTTAATATAGGAAGAAGAAATATTAGATATAAGATTTTGAAGCTCAGGACTGAGTGTTAGTAGCTCCCCCTGAATGGATGAGGGAGCTTCAAGGGATATGTTCTCCTTGTGTGTGCCATCCTTATTTTTCCTACCATACACTTGGATTTGTTCAAGTGTTGGCAGTGCAGACTCTTTACAAGATGCATTGGGAGAATGCTCTTTTCAATAGAAACATCCTTTTGAGAGGATGTCTCTAGAATCTGTTTTGGCCCCATTTGTACAACTGCATCCTTTTGGAAGGATACAGAGGTGGTTTGAGTGGTCAACTCAGTTTTCATAGCCTTCTTTGTTTTTATGACCAAGGGTGACTCAGGTTGTATTTGTTCCTCACCACTCTCATTCATTACTGTAAGGGTTACCTCCTTTCTCTTCTTTTTACTCACTTTATCCTTTTGAGAGGATGAAGTGGTTGGTTTCCTAGCTGCTATTTGTTTTGAAGAAGTGGTCTCAGATTGGAAAGGCCCCTGTTGGTTTTCCTGTATTTGAACTTCTACAGGTTCAGGGATCATAGCTGTACTAGATTGAGCACTTGATCTCATATCAAGCATCGGGTAAGGGTAAGTCTTAAACCTCTCCATCATGAATGGAGTGATTTTCAGACTCACATTTACCTTATTCTTTGTAGTAAGTGAACCAAATATAATTTTGGACACTTGCTTACAATTGCCTATTTTACTGTTGTCTATACCATTCAATAAATGTATGTCTATTACTTTATGATTTAAAGTAGAAATAATTAATCTAGGAAAGAAAATTTCCTTACCTCTAGCAGATTGGGGCATGGTCAGCCTGGTTGCAAGTTCTTCCATGATCAATAGACCAACATTCAAGTGTCTGTTGTGGGCTATTGAGAACACCAGCTTCTGCACCACACTTGAGATGTTGTCATATCCTGTCTTCCTGCATGTGAAGGCCCTTACTATGGAATCAAACACAATGGACCATTCCTTCCTTAGGTTTGTTCAGTTCAAGCTTGACAGGTTAATTCTTCCACCATTGTTGATGAAATCCATGAAATCAGCTAGTTCATCCTGTGTTGGCACCTCCACTAGATTTACAGTTGGAAGACCCAAGGCTGCATTCAAGTCTTGCTTATTGAACTCTATTTGTTGGCCTCCAATTGAGCATGTCACCACCAAGGACACAGAGTTGTCAAGCATAACAGTTCTCACCACTGCTGTTGCCCAGAATTCATGCAGAACATCCAAGTATCAGACTGGGTTAGCTGTTAAAGCACCTGCAAGATAGGATTCATACAAAAATTTCACAAACCCCTTGAAAATGTCAGGGGCTTGGTTAGCATAAGTGAAAGCAATATACTTGGTTCCTTTCTCTGGGATTATAACTCTAACATTGTCGAGGGCCATTGTTGTTGAGTAAGATTGAGTGGGCAAGAAAAATTAGTGAGAAAGGGTTTGAAACGAGAGAAATCGGTTTGGAATTAAAAAAGCTAGGTCACTTAGAGTTTTCGAAAGCGTAAGTATATGTGTATCAAGATGTCTGGGTATTTATAGTAAAAGCAGATGACTTATAGAGAAGTCAAAAATAGACGTTTGGAGTATACTTATCAAGAAGTCATTTTGAAGGTGAATTACATATCGAGAAGTCATTTTAATTTACTCTTTTAGATAACTAAAAATTAGCTTATCGAGATGTCAAAAAAAATACCCAGTTTGTCCAAGAATGGATTGAATTGTTTCCAATTATTATTTGAATAAGTCAAAATAAAATCAGAATAATTTTGCCAAAAGTATTTTTCCAAAATAATATATTGGATTAAATTATTTCAGTTTTGAGTTATTTGTAAGTCTAAAATTATACTTGTAGAGAACTCTGAGAGTTAATACTTATAGAGAACTCTACAATGACTTATCGATAAGTCATAATAAAGCTTTATAGAGAAGTCACTCGAGAAGTCATTAAATTGACTTATCGATAACTTACTCGAGAAGTCTTAAAATGACTTGTCGATAAGTCAATTAGACTTATCAAGAACTCAGTAATCTATATACTTTTGATCACTTTGATTCTGTCTTGTGTTAATTTTACATATTGAAAATGTAAATTAACATCCAGACAGTTTACTTAGAATTTGAAAAATCCCAAGCTAAATATTGAATTTTGAAAAATAAATATGTAGAGATTTTTGAAATATTTATAAATCATATTTTAGTAAATATCTAATTAAAATCAAATTAATTTTGATTTACTGGAAATTAATCTGCTGCAACACATTAGCTGAGTTCTTGCCTTAGGATGAGGAATTAAGCATTTGAATTTCACTTACAAGTCTAGTGAAAGTTGCTTCATCCAAAGGTTTAGTAAAAGTGTCAGCTAATTGTTTTTCTGTTGGAACAAAAATGAGCTCAATGGTACCATTTGCAACATGTTCTCTAATAAAATGGTACCTTACATCAATGTGCTTTGTTCTAGAATGATTAACTCGATTAGCCGTGTGACGCCCTCAATATCGGGGTTAGGAAATGAGGACCCACACACCATTAGACTAACATTAAATAAACATAAACCCCGATTAACTATTAACATGATCAAACATGATTAAGTTTGAGATAAGATTACAACTACCAACCAGATAATATATAATACAACCCAAAATAAAACCAAATTTACATAATCGATTCCGACTTGGAACCGACAGATAACCCATTGTATCTTTACAAACTTTCCGACTAAGCGCTCGCTCACACATAACCTGTACTACCTGCTCTGGCATCTGGAAGCCTAGAACACGGTAGGGGCCACTAGGTACGCTCTTACGAGCAGTGCGCCTAAGTCTGGCCGTCCTCCTGCTTAACTGCCATGGTTAGAACAAAGCATAATATATGAGTATAAAACTCAACAAATAACTAAATGACAGTTCTATGATGTAATAAACAATATCTTTTCACAATTACTTTTAGGGCATTCTACTGAAATTCTCTAGGTGGCAGATTTCAATCATTGGGCTAGGGAAGGTTTATGAAGGGATAGTTGGGCTTTCAAGAATCAAGGTTCAAGATAAGGCGAAAGCCGATATTCATCACAAATCATCAACAGGATCTCAAGGATCTTTCAAATGAAAAGCGAGAATCTATTCAACTCTGGAAGTCAATTATATGATTGATAACAATATCAGAATAAGAGTCAGGATTCACAAGCTGTATGCTAATCAATATCACAATTAACTCTTTTCGAATTATTATAAACCATTTCATTTTCAAAGAATCAATTTTCTAAAGCAATGTATTCAATATCTTTTATAAAGTGATAGGGAACCCTTGATTGGACCACTTTAACTTTCAATTAATAATAATAATACGGGTGATCAGCCCGTACCGACCTCCATCTGGTCGTTAAGGTACCTATGACATAGTTTCAGCCTTAAATTGGACTAGCCCCGCTAGTCTCTTATATGACTGGACTAGTCCCACTAGTCTCTTACGTCTCAATCCAATCCATCAGGTATTAAATTGGAAAACCTTGTGTTGGAAATAAAGGTTTTAATAAATTCATTTTATCTTTACCAAGAATACGAAATCATTCAGACTCTTTCAAGTCGAAAATCATTCTTAAGATCAAATTTAGGGATTTAAAGAAATCAACAGAATCAAGACAATCAGATATCAATAGGAAATAAGGGTATGAATCAATAGGATTACAGTAAGGGTTTAAACAATAATCAGATCAAGTCACTTATAAGAATACTATCAGGGTATTTCAAGGTATCAATAACAGGTATGGTGCAAGAATCAATATCAGGGTTCAAGAATCAATAACAGGTTATCACATGTTTATAAAAGATCAATACTCTATCATGGCATCATCAATATCCTTTTAATACAAACATATACAAGTAGGCAGAGTTACTTGCCTAAATTCGCTTTCCTGTTTCACAAGGGTTGAACTACTGCCACCTAATACACATTTCCCTTTCCTCGCCTGAATGCCCTCACGCTCCGAATCTACAATCCAAAAATCAAAATCCTAATTAGATTCCCATTCGACGTTCCCAGAACGCTTAACCATTTCCCTTTATCATAATACCCTAAGAGTACTTATACTCGATCATATACACAAAGTATGCTTATACCATAACTCGTATACTTTAACCAAATAGTCATCGAATCACATAATGCGACGCAATTACAATACATAGCATATAATCCTTGTATCCAACTCTATTATAATAACAATTCTACAGTCTTATATCAAGATGACTCAATCCTTCCTTTTATATTATTTAATTCGAACCAAAACAAACAAATAAACCATATAATTTTTAGAAATCTCACATGCATTCACTTAGTGAAATCCTAGAGTAAAATTAACCTCTTTTACTCCCTTAATCATTCGGCCCTTACAACCAAACATAATCAAGTACACTCAAATATAATCAAACATCATCAAACACAATTAATCCTCACTAAATAACATGCAAGTACAAGAATCACTTGCACAATCAAGTCTCATCCTTTTTAATCCAAAAGCCGAACCATAATCACAATCAAAACCCTCTTTTAATTAACAAAAATTCGAACCTAAAATCAACACAAACACCATCCAAAATTAACATGCAACCAAGTAATCATTTCAATTATCACTAGTAGCACATGATCCCTCAAAAATCAATTTAATCCTTTTCCAATCATAAGACCCATTCGTGTTTTTTAAAATAAATACACATGCATAAACAAATTTTGACATGCAAGGCTTTAAATTACAATTTCTACTCACTTTGACCTTTAACCTAACCATTCATCTCATTTTCTTTACCAATCAAACTAAACTCACTTGATTATACTAAAACCTTACATGCATGCCATGAAATTTCCTTAGAAACAAAGATTTATATTCAATATTAAGTTTAATACTAAAACAAATAAGCAACTCATCATTCCAAATCAAAACCCCCTTTTTAACATCAAAATTCGAACTATCATCAAACAAAACCAAAGAAAATATCACATCCATTCATCATTTTAGATCTTTAAACCATATCTCAAACTAATTTCTAAAAACAAACAACAACAAACCATTTACATCAAACATTCAACCTAATTTTTCAAAAATCAAGAACCTTTCAAGTTTTCAAAGAAACATCACATGCAATACTTAAAATGACTTCTTTTATATAGGTAGAGCTCAGGCACACACCATAGGTCACCACCGGTTCACCGGAGTTCATCACCGGTGGCGGTGGCTTCACGGTGGTACCCCCATTCAGGGGGTTCCATCCACAAAACCTCCAATTTTACTATCGAACAACAACAAGTATCACATGCATCAATCATTCATCACAAATCAAGAAAATCAAAGTCGAAACTTGCAAGAGAACTTCGAACCAAGGTTCTCGGCTCAACATCATACCCGAATACACACACACACACGCATGCAATCACCTACACACACATGCACAAGATTTAAAGTCTATATATAGATTAAGAATGAAGTTTTATGGAAGAATCCATTGAAATTGAGTGAGAAAGAGAGGTGTACCGAGAGGAAAAGAGAGAGAGACTTCGAGAGTGAGTGAGAGAGAAAGAAGAGAGATATGATAGAAAGTGAGAGAAGAAAGAGAGTAGAGCCGGGTGAAAGAAAAAGAAAGGGGAGGGTAGGGAGTATATATATTGATTGGGTGAGGATAAGATAGTCCTTTCACCATTCTTTTTGATTTCCTTTTCTATTTTCTTTTTATTTTCACTTTAAAAATGAATTTAAATAATGAATTACTCTCTCAGAAAAGATGGGATTGTAAAGAATAATAATTTTAGAATAAAGATCTCGAAATTAGCTTTTCAGCCATATTTTTAAAATAATTTTTGAGCGTACGGTTGATTTATTACGGGTTTTACAAAATTGCGCTCAAAATAGAATTATAACTCGATAAAATCATTTTAAAATACGCCGATCATAAAATAAATCCATCTATCATTTTTATAAAGTCTCTAGGACTATTTTGAAGATAACACAACAACTTTCACACCTTGAACATACTCAGCTAATTTTATAAAATCATTTAAAGGTCCAATAAACGTTAATTTAAATCAAATAAATCCCTTAAAATTATTTAAAATCATCCAGATCACGTAATCATGCATACAGACAGCAAACACATATTTTCACACATCACAACTCATACTTGATCACAAAATTTTCCTTTTTATCATTACTTCCCATTTTCGCGTAACGGGTCGCGTCCTGTTTGACGGGCCAACCCTGAGTGTTTTCAGACACGCTTCACAATCATTATCTTTATACCAACTGACACGACACTGGAATATAATATTCTTTTAAACCTTTCCATTTCATGTAACAACACATAGTTCACATTTGAATACTTTTAATCTCTTTTAAAACGGGTTCCGTTCTACCTGACGGCCCGACAACACAGCTTATCCCCTAAGCTGACTCATCAAACTAGAACGGGTCATTTTACGTTCCTAGTTACTAATATACAATAAAGAAAATTAACCAACAAAATCATTTATCTCTTTATGTAATCACATAATTTATAATTACACCACAAACTTATATTTTATTCACTTAATCATGTCGCGAAATTCCCAGTTGTCACTATCTACCCCCTTAAAAGGATTCTGTCCCCAGAATCTAGTCTAAGCAAATAGATGGGAATACTTTTCTTACATTTCATTTTCTAATTCCTATGTTGACTATTCTACTATAGGATTTCTCCACAATACTCTAACTAGAGGTACAACTTTATTTCTGAGTGTTCTCTCTTTTCGATCTAAGATTCGAACTGGTTGTTCCATATAAGACAAATCTTGTTATATTTCCACTGGTTCCAATTCGATCACATGGCTTGCATCAGCATTATATTTCTTTAGAAGAGAAACGTGAAACACGTTATAAAGATGTTGCATCTGCGGAGGTAACGCTAATTCATAAGCCACTTTTCCAACTTGTCTAAGTACTTCGAATGGTCCAATATACCTGGGACTCAATTTTCCTTTATTTCCGAATCTGGATAAACCTTTCCACGGAGATATCTTTAACAACACTTTGTCTTCGGGCTTGAATTGCATATCCTTTCAATCTCGATCCACATACTTCTTTTGTCGATCTTGAGCAGCAATTAACCTTTTACGAATCGTTTCCACTTTCTCTTTCGTTTGTTGAATTAGCTCTGGGCCAATTAATTTGCGCTCACCAACTTCATCCCAATATGTAGGGGATCTGCATTTTCTTCCATATAACGCTTCATAAGGCGGCATGCCAATACTCGCGTGATAACTGTTGTTGTAGGAAAACTCGATTAATAGCAAATGATCATCCCAATTTCCTTTGAAATCTATTGCACAGGTTGACAACATATCTTCGATCGTTTGAATTGTCCTTTTACTTTGTCCGTCGGTCTGCGGATGATATGCCGTACTCATTTTTAATTTAGTTCCCAAATGATCATGAAATTGTCGCCAAAATCTCGAGTTAAATCTCGGATCTCTATCAAACACGATAGATATTGGAACTCCGTGATGCATCATAATCTCGTCCAAATACAATTTGACCAACTTTTCCAATGAAAATCTTTCATTGATGGGCAAGAAATGTGATGACTTTGTCAATCGATCAACTATTACCCAAATCGCATGATGATTAGACTTGGTCTTTGGCAAACCTACCAAGAAATCCATTGCGATATGTTCCCATTTCCATTCAGATATGTCCAGTGGTTGAAGCAATCCACTTGGTCGTTGATGTTCCGCTTTTACTCTTTGGCATGTATAACATTTACTTATCCATTCCGCAATTTCCTTTTTCATGTTTGGCCACTAATAACTCTCTTTCAAGTCCTTGTACATTTTTGTACTTCCAGGGTGAATTGAAAATCTTGAGTTATGCGCTTCGTGAAAATCTCATGCTTTAGCTCCACAATGTTAGGTATCCAAATGCGCGAGTTAACGCGATATATTCCCTTTTCATCCTTTTAAGCTTTAACTTCCTCTCCAGTCAACTTATCTTTTTCGTGGTTTATTACTTGTTCTTGACAACATCGAATCTTTTCCAAAATTTCTGGTTGAAATGACATCGCATATTTGGCTCCTCTTTCCAGCTCTAAAATCTGCACTTCTATTTCCAACTTTTCAAAATCTTTGATCAATTCCTTTGATGATGTTAACACATTCAATCTTTCTTTGCGGCTTAAAGCATCTGCTACCACATTTACCTTTCTGGGGTGATAACTTATCGTGCAATCGTAATCTTTGATCAATTTCAACCACTGATAAGTGGCACTTTATACCACTTAGAACGTCTTATAATGGCTTGAATTGATGTCTTGAAATCAGGTATTTTGTGTATTTGATGCGTTTTTCTAGTGTTTTTGCATTTCAGGGTATAACTTGCGTATGTAGGAAGAATTCATCAGAAATAAGCCTAGGGAAGTGTGTGGCATTGGTTGTGGAAAGTTGGGGGCAGAACGCAGCAAAATCAGGAGCAGAATTCGGAATTTTCTAGAAGGTGCTTGGGCGCCCGCTCAGGATGCTCGGGCGGCCGCCTGGGAGCTTGGGCGCTCGCTCAGGAATCTGGGGCGGCCGCTCAGGGACAAAAATTTTAATACTGAATTTTATAATCCTTATTCTGATGAACTTCTGAGATGGCTGGTTCTTGTGGGCTTCTATATAAGTAGTTCTCAGAGACGTTTTACAGAAGAGTGGTATCAAGCAAGGAGCAAGGAGAGAAGGAAGAAGACCGTTTTAACACATCACAATGAAAAAGAGGAAGCATACGTTTTCTTGTGATTCTTTTATTCGTTGTATCAGTGGATGCTAGTTTTCTTTACTTTGAACCTATTTACTCTTGTGACGTACTCTGATTTTAATAAGTATTTTTATTAGTTTATGTTGTGTGTATTATCATGTTTTCATATGAACTCATGGTGACGATGAGTTCTATCATGGGCTAATCATGATCATGGGGTCATAACGGATTTACTATGGATTTCTTTAGTTAGTTGTTTAATACCTTAGTGTGTGATGATTGTATGATATCTAGCATAGGTTATGCTTATTCGTCTTATGTGCGTCGCGAACATATAAGATAGGTTGTTAATCTCTTGTGAAGCGACGGTGGATCTTGAGGTTTAGAACTTGCCATGCTAGCATAGGTTCATGTATGTGTATGCATGATTATTGGGTAAGTCTAACCGTTTTACTTGTCCTGTGTAATCATAAAGAATAACTTGTGCTTAAATCGTTATGTTGTCAAATTCTGTAGACATATAGGGTCTCAACATAATTGATGCCTATTCAAATTCTATCTTAATTGTGGATGTTTGGTAGAATGGTATTAGTACAACGAAAGTTAGCTTTTATCAGTTTCGTGTTGTTCGATTAATATCATTACCGTTTCATGCTAAGGGTAATAACGATAACTATTGAATGAAGTAGTAATGAAGTTATGATCTCATGTGTGTTTAATATTGTTAATTCAAGTTTCAATTAAGTGTTTAATTCTCGTAGTTAATTGTAGTTAATAATTAGTTAATCAAATTTAAGTGTTATTGTCTTGACATTGAGAAGTAATCATACATTGGCGAGTAAGTGTTAATTGAACATAATTAGTCTAAGTCTTTGTGGGAACAAACTAGAATTTATTCTATATTACTTGTGAACGTGTATACTTGCGTGAATTATTAGCGCGTGTTTTGTGACTAACAAGTTTTTGGCGTCTAACAAGTTTTTGGCGCCTCTACCGGGGACTCGGCGTATTTGTTTAATTTATGTACTTGCCATCAGTGGTCATTAGGACTCATTGATTAAGACGTGTTACTTATTGTTTTCCGTTATGTTTCAGGTATTCTAGCGAGCGTTTATGCAAACATGTTCTCGCACTCGCAAGAGAACTTCAGATACGGCTGAGGAGACATACTCAGTTTTTGATATTCCGGAGAAGATAGATTTTGAAGATTCGGATAAAGAGAGTGAGCAGAAAGAACCAGTAATCATGGGTGATCGTATAGTTCCAGCAACAGATCCGGCTCTTATGGACTTTTCTCGACCTAAAATTGATGACATTCAGTCAAACATCCTTCATTCGGCTATTTAGGCTAATACTTTTGAAATCAAGCCGGGCACTATTCAGATGGTGCAGAATTCTGTTTCTTTCGGAGGTGCTGCGACTGAAGACCCCAACATGCATATCAGGAATTTTGTCGAGATCTGTAGTACTTTCAAATATAATGGTGTGACTGATGAGGCTATCAAGCTGAGGCTTTTTCCATTCTCTCTGAGGGATAAAGCTAAGGACTGGTTACATTCTGAACCAGCTGGGTCCATCACTACTTGGCAAGATCTTGTACAAAAGTTTAGGGTGAAGTTCTATCTAATGGCAAAGACTGCAGCTGTGAGGAGTGATCTTACTCAGTTTGTGTAACAACCAACATAATCTATGTGCGAAGCTTAGGGGCGCTACAAGGAGATGTTGAGAAAGTGTCCACATCATGGTATGCCTGACTGGATGGTGATCACTGGTTTCTATAATGGTTTGGGGGCCCAATCTCGGCCCATGCTCGATGCAGCAGCTGGAGGCGCCTTGTGGGCCAAAAGCTATACTCAGGCTTATAATCTTATTGAAACTATGGCTGCAAATGAGCATCAAAACCCAACTCAAAAGATGATGCCTGGGAAGGTAGCAGGTATTCTGGAAGTTGATGCAGCTACAACTATTGTAGCACCGCTCCAAGCGCTGTCTTTGAAGGTTGATTCTTTAGCCAACTATGGAGTCAATCAGATAGCTATGGTCTGTGAGCTTTGTGCAGGTTCTCATGCTACGGATCAGTGTTCTCTTGTTAATGAATCTGTTCAGTATGTGAACAATTATCAGCGACCGCAGCAGCCTGTGCCAGCTACTTATCATCCTAACAACAGAAGTCATCCCAATTTCAGCTTGAGCAATAATCAGAATGCTATTCAGCAACCATATCAGCAAGGCGTAAGTAAATAGTTTAATCCACCTGGATTCCAGCAACCATAGCATTACGCTTAAAGGTAATCATATCCTCAACAAGGAGGTGCTGCTCTACCTTCTAGTGCTGATTTCGAGGAGCTCAAGCTGTTGTGCAAAAGTCAGGTTGTTTCTATCAAGACCTTGGAAAATCAAATCGGTCAATTAGCCAATGCTGTGCTCAATCATCCACCTGGCACACTTCCCAGCGATACTGAAGTGCCAGGTAGGAAGGAAGCTAAGGAACAAGTAAAGGCTGTTACCTTAAGGTCTGGAAAAGTTGCTTATGCTGAAAAAGCAAAAGATGGAGTAGCTGAAGTTGTGGATGAAGAAGAGAAGCAAAAGGAGAAAGCGGCGGAACCAAGGAAGACTACTGTTGAACACACTCTGCCTAAGGGTAATACATGGGAGAAACAGCTCTATCCTCCACCACCTTTCCCTAAGAGATTGCAACAACAAAAGCTGGATAAGCAGTTCTTTAAGTTTCTGGAGGTGTTCAAGAAACTTCACATCAACATACCTTTTGCTGAGGCTCTGGAGCAAATGCCTAGTTATGCAAAATTCATGAAAAGTATTCTTTCAAGGAAGGTGAAACTGGATGACTTGATGGGGGAATTTGACAGAGAAGATGCCTTGATGGGGGAATTTGACAGAGAAGATGATGATGGCAATGAGCAACTACAATATCTAAATGCTTCTCCTTGGAGGCGAAAGCTAGACATGCCATTTGAATATCTTGGTACTACTGATCTCAAGAATGCTGAGGGAAAGCTCAAACCATCTATTGAGGAAGCACCTACTGTGGAGCTTAAACCATTGCCCGAACACTTGAGGTATAATTTTTTAGGAGAAGCATCTACTTTGCCTGTTATTATTGCATCTGACCTTTCAGGTAGTGAGGAGAACAAGCTCTTAAGGATCCTGAGAGAATTCAAATCGGCCATCGGATGGACTTTAACAGATATAAAAGGGATCAGCCCTTCGTACTGTATGCATAAAATTCTGCTAGAGGAAGGTAGTAAGCCGACTGATGAGCAACAATGAAGACTTAATCCTATCATGAAAGAAGTGGTGAAGAAATAAATTTTGAAGTGGCTAGATGCATGAATCATATATCCTATTTCTGACAGTTTTTGAGTGAGCCCCGTGCAATGTGTACCTAAGAAAGGAGGTATAACTGTGGTAGAAAATGATAAGAACGAGCTCATCCCCACTCGAACAGTCACAGGATGGAGGGTATACATGGATTACAGAAAGTTGAACAAAGCCACGAGGAAGGATCACTTCCCTCTTCCATTTATTGATCAGATGCTTGACATGTTGGCTGGTCATGAGTATTATTGTCTTCTGGATGGCTATTCAGGGTATAATCAGATTTGCATTACACCAAAAGATCAAGAAAAGACTACCTTCACTTATCCATTTGGCACGTTTGCTTTTCGCAGAGTTTCGTTTGGCTTATGTGGTGCACCTGCCACTTTTCAGAGATGTATGATGGCTATATTCTCTGATATGATTGGAAATAATGCCAAAGTGTTCATGAACGACTTCTCCATCTTTGGACATTCGTATGATGAATGTTTGAATAATCTTTGTTCGGTGCTCAAAAGGTGTGTGGAAACTAATTTGGTGCTCAATTAGGAAAAATGTCACTTTATGATGCGTGAAGGTATTATTCTTGGGCATAAAGTCTCTAGCAAGGATCTTGAGGTGGACAAAGCCAAGGTGAGAGTCATTGAGAATCTTTCATCACCTATTTCTGTGAAAGGAATCCGTAGTTTTCTTGGTCATGCGGGTTTTTATCGGCGTTTCATCAAGGACTTCTCGAAGATATCTAAGCCGTTGAGCAACTTGCTCGAAAAAGATGTGCCTTTCAAATTTGATGATGAATGCTTGGCGGCATTCGAGACTCTCAAGAAAAGTTTGATAACTGCACCAATTATTACATCACCTGATTGGACAGAACCTTTTGAGATGATGTGTGATGCGAGTGATTATGCAGTGGGAGCAGTTCTTGGGCAGCGCAAGAATAATCTTTTTCATGTGGTCTATTATGCTATTAAGACTCTAAATGGAGCTCAAATGAACTACACCACTACTGAGAAGGAGCTCTTGGCTATAGTCTTTGGTTTCGAAAAATTTTGATCTTATCTGCTTGGGACAAAGGTGGCAGTATTCACTGATTATGCTGCCATTCGCTATTTGGTCTCAAAGAAGGATTTGAAGCCTAGACTTATTCGTTGGGTGCTCTTGCTACAGGTATTTGAGTTAGAGATCAAGGATCGAAAAGGTACTGAGAATCAAGTAGCTGACCATCTCTCTAGATTAGAGAATCCCGGTTCGACTTCACATGATAAGACATTGATCAACGAATCTTTTCCGGATGAACAGTTGTTCGCAGTTCAGGAGGAAGAGCCATGGTTCGCAGATATTGTGAACTATCTTGTCAGCAATATAATGCCTCCTAATATGAATGCAGCTCAAAAGAAGAAGTTTCTGCATGAGGTGAAGTGGTACATGTGGGATGAATCATATTTGTTTAGACATGGAGCAGACCTGATCATTAGGAGATGTATTCCATTCTATGAGACGGAGGGGATATTACGAGACTGCCATTCCACAGTTTATGGTGGACATTATGGCGTTGAAAAGACGGCAGCTCGTATTTTACAAGCAGGTTTTTTCTGGCCTACGTTGTTTAAGGATGCACATCAGTTCGTTTTAATGTGTGATCGTTGCCAAAGAGTGGGGAATCTTACTAGAAAGGATGATATGCCTTTAAATGTAATGCTTGAAGTCGAGGTCTTTGATATTTGGGGAATCGATTTCATGGGACCATTTATCTCGTCCTGCAATAATCAGTACATCTTGCTGGCAGTAGATTATGTCTCGAAATGGGTAGAAGTCAAGGCTCTACTGACGAATGATGCAAAGGTAGTGTTAAATTTTCTCCATAAGCAGATATTCACAAGGTTTGGAATGCCACGAGTAATCATAAGTGATGAGGGGTCGTATTTCTGCAATCATAAGTTCACTTCTATGATGCAGCACTATAATGTGAATCATCGTGTTGCTACTGCCTATCATCCGCAAACTAATGGTCAAGCTGAAGTGTCTAATAGAGAGATCAAGCGCATTCTAGAGAAAGTTATTTTTCCGTCAAGGAAAGATTGGTCTTTAAAGCTCGATGAAGCTGTTTGGGCTTATAGAACAACATACAAGACTCCACTTGGGATGTCCCCATTTCAACTTGTCTATGGGAAGGGATGTCATTTACCTGCGGAGCTTGAGCATAAGGCTTATTGGCATTGAAGAAGTTGAACCTTGATCTAGATGCAGCTGGGAAGAAGCGAATGCTTCAGTTAGATGAACTTGATGAATTTCGACTTCAAGCGAACGAGAACAACAAAATGTACAAGGAAAAAGTAAAAAGGTGGCACGACAGGAAGCTATCTCCTAAGTCATTCGTACCGGGGCAACAAGTTCTTTTATTCAACTCTCGTCTCCGACTTTTTCCTGGAAAGTTAAAATCTGTGTTTCCACATGGAGCGGTGGAGATTTTTGAGAATGAGCCAAGCCAAGCATTCAAGGTTAATGGTCAGAGATTGAAGAATTACGACGGGGACACGACAAACCGGGAAGTGGTTAGTACCATTTTATTGTCAACTTGATCGAACTCCTCTACGTCAAGCTAATGACTTAAAAGAAGCTCTTCTTGGGAGGCAACCCAAGCCTTTAACCTTTAGGAACCTTTAGAAGTTAGTACCATACCAAAAACACCCAAAAAAAATCAGAAAATTGGGCAGAATTTTTTTTTTCCAGAAACCCCTGGGGTGCCCGCCTGGAAATCCTGGGCGGCCACTCGGAGTCTGGGGCGCCCGCCTGGAAATCCTGGGTGGCCGCTCAGGACCCTACTGTCGGAATTTTTTTTTGCCTTATAAAAAAAATCCAAAAAAATCAGAAAAAATCAAAAATAAAATACAAACTCACAACCCATGATTTCTCTCCCACAAACCCACGTTTCTTCTCCCACAAACCCCACTCCTACTGTAATTCTAACCCTAAATCTTACCCTATATACACACAACTCATCCATATACACTCCCATATACTTTCAACTTTAAACTCTCTCCTACACTCAAAACACAACTCTTAAACACTTTTTCTCAGTTTCAATGGCATCCAAGAGATCCCGAACTATTGATAGTAGGAGCACCGTTCCAACTGCTGATTCTTCGAGGGGAACTGCTGCGAGACCCCGTTTGATGGATAGGGCTGCTGAGGAGGAGTATACTAGGCTTCTGACTAAGCCAATTTTGAAGGAGAGGGGATTTTTACCATCGAGGAGGGATGGTGAGTTGTTACCGATGATTGCAGAGAAAGGGTGGATTTTTTTTGTGAGTCGCCGGAGGCGATTCCAATGAGTGTGGTTCGCGAGTTTTATGCGAACGCCAAGGCTGAAAAGAATGGGTTTACTGTTATTCGTGGGCTTACTGTGGATTATCAGCCGGAGACGATTCGCCATGTTATTGGGCAATGACAATGGAATCCCACGGAGGAGAATTAGAATGAGAAGACCCCCGGGGATTTTGATTTGGATTTAATTGTGGCTACCCTCTGTCAGTCAGGAACGGTGTGGAAGTTCAAGACGGGATCTAATGAGTATCATTCTTTTCCGGCGGTTGTGATGAATAGGTATGCCCATGCATGGAATGCCTTTATTTGTGCTAATATTTTGTCTACTTCGTATGCACATGAGGTTACAGTCGAGAGAGCAAGATTGTTATGGGGGATCTTGAATGAGGAGTATTATGTGGACCTTGGTGAGTTCATCTACCAAGGGATTTTGAAGTTTTTGAGAGGGGCGAAACACAGCAACATCCCTTATGCATCTACTGTCACGAAGCTGTATAGAGCAGTGGGAGTTCATTGGCCTTCTCACGAGCAGCTGCAGATGCCGCCGCTCCTATTGACTCAGCGACCCTGAATACGATATAGGAGTGGACGGGTGGAGAGCCCGAGGAGCATGGTTTGGGATATCATCTTCCAGGAGGACGTCCAGCAGCTGGTGCTACCATGGCTAGGCCTAGTCAGGTTCGTGATGAGGCAGGCTCTTCTAGAGCCCAGGAAGGTGCTGGGATGGCTGGTGCCCAATATAGGTGGCTGTCGAGGAGGATGGATGTGATGTATGAGTCACAGAGTAGGTTCGCTCAGGAGCTCACCCTTACACTCGGGACTGCTTTCAGAGGCCTTGGAGCTGGCATCCAGTGGCCCGTTTTTGGTGAGGACTCTGCTTATCCGCCTCCTGACACTCCACCCTCTTAGGGTGATGATGATGATTTCTCCGAGTAGGTATACCCTGTGTTCCTTTCTACTACCTTCACTGGGGATAGTGAAGATTTTTAAGTTTGGGGGTGGTAGTTAAGGAATATTTTTGTGTGTGTGTCATGTAGTTGCATATTCTGTTAGTGTATACTGAAAATATTTATTTGAAGTATATACATTTATTTCTGGCCAGTTTATTTGAGAATCATTTGAATGTTTACATGTTGTCTAATATTATATATTGTGAACAATCTAGTATCAAATGGGATACATAATATTAGATTGTTAAATACGGTTATATAATATAATAAGGTTCACAGCACAGGTGGTGTTGGACAATCCACTGGTATGGCTGTAGTATTATTTAGATTAGTTTATATTGACTAATAAATAATACTAGTATACTTTGTGTATATTGAACATGATCAAATTTAGAATTGTTCCCTTAATACTGATTAAGAAGGAGAACTAAGATTATATGTTATTATTAATACTTAGGTTCTTAATCCGGAAATAGTAATTGACACGTGTATATTATTTACATGCTTTGATTTATATATGAAATAATTCTTTTGAATTATATCATTATATTTTGGGTGATGGAATTATATACATGGTGGATATTATTTATTGAAGGAATCCATGTCCTGATAATATTCGGGTTAATGATGTCCCCTTGAAAGCTCAAAAAGATTTAATTATGTGAAACCCTGCAGGTGGAATTTATTCTGACATATTAAAATAAAGGTTGAGTGGATGATCAAGGATAAAAGATATTAATTAAATAAATTATCAGTAATTTATTTAATTAATGGACATATGATATTTTAAACATGGGGAATTTAATAAGCAAATAATATTGGAACCGAATTAATTAAATTACGGTATTAGGAAAGGTAGTGCAAATATTAATTCTTTAGTGGATTGAAGTAATATTTAATTACATTGGGCTAGGCTCAAGATGTAATTAGAAGGCCCAACCTAATTATCCATGGTCCCTATTGTAGCCTATATATATTCTTATTCTCTTCTTGCTTGGAATTGTGTGAAAATATATTGTAGCCACCAAGGAGCAAGAAGAGAGGATAACTTGAGAAGACGGAGGCCACACTTCGCTTAAGGGAATTTGGGAATACAATATAAGAGCGTGGAATCAACCATTAACAAGGTAATCCTCTTTTCGTAATCTTTATCGTAAAACGTAGTAACACCCTAAGTCCGTGGTTCCCAACATATTCATGATAGTTTAGTTCATATAGTTGCATTTTTTGCCATATAATAGTTTTTTTATAGATTTATTTATCATGTCATTTAGCTTATGCATATACCATGATCCCTTTTGCGTTGCTTTACCGATTGATTTGTGATTTTGATGCAAGTGTAGTGATAGCGTTAGAGTGATGATTGAGTCTTGTAGGTTGACATACATGCTAGAAACACTTATAATTTCACTAAGTCTTAGAGTATGCTTAAGGACTAGATGGTTTTCATGGTTTGATGGTTTTTTAGGTTAATCTATTGATTATGCTTAGAATTTGTGATAGGTCCTTAATGATAAAAGGCATGAAAAGAAAAAAATTGAAGTAAAAATTGGAATTCATTGCTAATTTTGGCTAGGCGTCAAATGGCTAGTAGCCGACTCGTATTTTTATGCGAGTAGTCTAGGGTTGAGCAAGATGGAGCGAAACGCACTTGCTCAGAAATTTGAAAAAAAAAGAAAAAAAAATAAAAAAAAAAGGAAAAGAAAAAAATGAAGAGTTAATGCATAATTGATCACGAGTGGGCTCTTTGGTATTCAAGTTATTAAGTTCTTAGGGGACTGTGCCTAGTGACCTAAGGCTTTTATAGTCTGGGATCCGCTAACCTAACGCTCGCTAAATGGATGCCATTGCATAAGTTTTTTGTGGACCTCACTGATTGCACGGTCAAATAAGCATTTGTTGTTGTGTTGAATAAAAGCATGATTCCGTAATAAGCTCCAGTGATCTTGAAGTGTTATAAGTCATTTTGTGCCTAGAATTTATTCTTCGTATAATTATGTGATTGCCTTGAGGATAATCGAGTTATGATAATTGATCTAGTTTCGAAGCATATCTGTTAAGCATCCACACACACCACGTTTCTAGTTGTATGTTAGTTTTCATGATTTGGTTGATCTTTATTCACCTAATTGCATTTGTTGAGATGTCATGAGTTGGTTGGTTTAGTCATTGTGAGGGGGATCGCTGCATTTCATGTAGATTGCATTCATGCATGTTTTTGTTTTATTTTTGAGTCTGTGACGCTTGAGGACAAACATCGATTTAAGTTTGGGGGTGTGATAAGTGGCACTTTATACCACTTAGAACGTCTTATAATGGCTTGAATTGATGTCTTGAAATCAGGTATGTTGTGTATTTGATGCGTTTTTCTAGTGTTTTGCATTTCAGGGTATAACTTGCGTATGTAGGAAGAATTCATCAGAAATAAGCCTAGAGAAGTGTGTGGCATTGGTTGTGGAAAGTTGGGGGCAGAACGCAGCAAAATCAGGAGCAGAATTCAGAATTTTCCAGAAGGTGCTTGAGCGCCCGCTTAGGATGCCGAGGCGGCCGCCTGGGAGCTTGGGCGCCCGCTCAGGAATCCGGGGCGGCCGCTCAGGGATGAAAATTTTAATACTGAATTTTATAATCCTTATTCTGATGAACTTCTGAGATGGCTGGTTCTTGTGGGCTTCTATATAAGTAGTTCTCAGAGACGTTTCACAGAAGAGTGGTATCAAGCAAGGAGCAAGGAGAGAAGGAAGAAGACCGTTTTAGCACATCGCAACGAAGAAGAGGAAGCATACATTTTCTTGAGATTATTTTATTCGTTATATCAGTGGATGGTTTTCTTTACTTTGAACCTATTTACTCTTGTGACGTACTCTGATTTTAATAAGTATTTTTATTAGTTTATATTGTGTGTATTATCATGTTTTCATATGGTGACGATGAGTTCTATCATGGGCTAATCGTGATCATGGGGTCATAACGGATTTACTTTGAATTTCTTTAGTTAGTTGTTTAATACCTTAGTGTGTGATGATTGTATGATATCTAGCATAGGTTGTGCTTATTCGTCTTATGTGCGTCGCGAACATATAAGATAGGCTGTTAATCTCTTGTGAAGCGACGGTGGATCTTGAGGTTTAGAACTTGCTATGCTAGCATAGGTTCATATATGTGTATGCATGATTAGTGGGTAACTCTAACCGTTTTACTTGCCCTGTGTAATCATAAAGAATAACTTGTTCTTAAATCGTTATGTTGTCAAATTCTATAGATATATAGGGTCTCAACATAATTGATGCCTATTCAACTTCTATCTTAATTGTGGATGTTTGGTAGAATGGTATTAGTACAACGAAAGTTGGCTTTTATCAGTTTCGTGTTGTTCGATTAATATCATCTCCATTTCATGCTAAGGGTAATAACGATAACTATTGAATGAAGTAGTAATGAAGTTATGATCTCATGTTTGTTTAATATTGTTAATTCAAGTGTCAATTAAGTGTTTAATTCTCATAGTTAATTGTAGTTAATAATTAGTTAATCAAATTTAAGTGTTATTGTCTTGACATTGAGAAGTAATCATACATTGGTGAGTAAGTGTTAATTGAACATAATTAGTCTGAGTCTCTGTGGGAACGGACTAGAATTTATTCTATATTACTTGCGAACGCGTATACTTGCGTGAATTATTAGCGCGTGTTTTGTGCCTAACAACCACCTTCTCTGTCTTATATTCAACTCCTTCTGAGTGAAAATATATTTTAAACTTTTATGATCCGTATAGATCTCACACTTTTCTCCATATAAGTAATGCCTCCAAATTTTAAGAGCAAACACAATCGCTGCCAATTCTAAATCATGCGTGGGATATTTTTGTTCATGCGGCTTTAGTTGCCTTGATGCATATGCTATTACTTTCCCGTGTTGCATTAACACACATCCTAGCCCTTTATACAAAGCATCGCTAAAGATCACAAACTCTCCTTTTTCATCTGGTAACACCAGCACTGGAGCGGTTACCAACCTCTTCTTTAACTCTTGAAAACTTTCTTCACATTTATCTATCCACACAAACTTCTCGTTCTTTCTTGTCAACCTAGTGAATGGGACAGCAATCTTAGAGAAATCTGCACAAACCTTCTATAGTATCCGGCTAATTCCAGAAAACTTCTGACTTCCGTAGGAGTCTTGGGCCTTTCCCAAATCATGACAACTTTTATCTTAGCTGGGTCCACTTTAGTTCCTTCTCTATTGACTACATGTCCAAGAAACTGTACTTCCTTAAGCCAAAACTCACACTTTGAAAACTTGGCATATAACTTTTCTTTTCTCAAGATTTCTAAAGAAATCCTCAAATGCTCCATATGGTATTCCTCCGTCTTGGAGTATATCAAGATATCATCGATAAATACTATCACAAACTTATCCAAATACTGCTTGAACACTCTATTTATAAGATCCATAAATGTGGCTGGCGCGTTCGTCAAACCAAATGCCATCACCAAAAACTCATAGTGTCCATATCTCGTTCAAAATGCTGTCTTGGGTATATCTTCCACTTTAATCTTCAGCTGATGATACCCAGACCTCAAGTCAATCTTGGAAAAACAAGTAGCTCTTTTTAATTGATTGAACAAGTCGTCGATTCGTGGTAAAGGGTACTTATTCTTAATGGTCAACTTATTCAACTCGTGATAATCAATGTACAACCTCATACTTCCGTCTTTCTTTTTCATAAATAACACTGGTGCACCCCACGGGGATACACTTGGGTGTATTACTCTTTTATCTAATAATTCTTGCAACTGCGTTCCTAATTCCTTCATCTCCACTGGAGCCATACGATAGGGTGCCTTGGACACTGGTTCCGTTCCAGGAGCCAAATCAATCGTGAACTCGATCTCTCGATCTAGAGGTAGTCCAGGTAATTTATCTAGAAACACATCGGGAAAATCTCTTACTACCAGAATATCTTCAATCCTTACGGATTCTCTCTCTACATCCTTGACATGAGCCAAATAAGCTTCGCATCCTTGACGTAACAATCTCCTTATCTGAATAGCCGTTAGAAATTTCTTCTCTTGTTTTTTTCCCTTGAATATCACTTCAATACTATCCCTGGTCTTTAACTTCACCTTCTTACTTTTACGCTCTATTTGCGCCTCATAGTTTGACAAACAATCCATTCCTAATATAACGTAAAATTCTCCTAACTTGAACGGTATTAAGTCAGTAGAAAAGTGTCGACCTTCTATAACCACATCGCAATCGGGACAAACTTTATTAACAATGACTTTCTCTTGATTTTCTACCTCTATAATCAAGTTGGGTTCAAGAGGGTACGCAACACATTTTAATCTATCAAGAATACTTTCAGAAATAAAGAATTTAGTTGCTCCAGAATCCATTAACACTTTTACTTCTACTGAGTTTATAATGAGCATACCTATCACCACATCCATATTTTGCACCGCATCTTTTATTGTCATGTTAAAGGTTCTAGCTCTGGGTTGAGCTGTTGGTGCTGGGAGAAGCGGCGATCCAGCAATCCTAAGAACATTTGCCTTTTGAATAGGCTCCTTGCAGTTTCTAGCCATATGGCCCACCTTTCCACACTTGAAACAGGTTAAATCAGGCTTCTTTGCTCCACTTGGGCGCTCTGACGAATAATGCCCCTTCTGATTATACTTAAAGCAAGTCACATCCAGCTTATTACATCTTCACGGGTGTCTCTTCCCACAAACTTTACATTCTTGAATCTAAGGTCTATTATCCTTTCCCGGTTGTCTGGCCTTCTGAAAATGATTCTTTTGAGCTCCATTCCCGAGTTTAAACTTTTGAAACTTTTGATTCTGACCTCCACCGTTCTTACCAAACTTCCCTCTAAACTTTGAACTTCCTTGCTCTTGCTCCGAGCTCTCATACTTCCTTTTCCTACCTTCATATTCTCTTTTTACAGCTTCACGCTCTCCTTCCACTATCATTTCCTTCTGCACCAAGGCTGCATAATTCTTGATTTCTAACAGTGCCACTTGACTCTGAATCCATGGCCTAAGTCCCTGTATTCACATACTCAGGTACAAATCTAGATAACTCCGAAAATTTCACCTCATATTCTGCTACCGACATATCTTCTTGTCTAAGGTCCAAAAACTTCATCTCCAACTGATCTTGCATGTAACTTGGCAAGTACTTCTCTAGAAACATCCCGGTAAACTTTTCCCACGACAAATCTTTCCCTTCAGGTAAAGCCTTATAAGATTCCCACCAGAAACTTGCCTCGTCTTTAAGGTAATAACTCGCATAGTGAGCTTTCTTTTCCTCCTTAACTTCTGCTAGCTCAAATGCTTTCTCCATTTCTCTTAACCACGACTGAGCTTTTATCGGGTCAGGCAAATTTAAGAACTCTGGGGGATGAATAGATTGAAAATGTTTGAAGTTTCCAACTTTAGGGGCTATGGGTTGTTGCAAAAGCTGAGCAAGTCGGCTCATCATAGTGGTATCTTGGTTTAGTTCTTAGTCTTGGGTTTGAATTTCTTCTTCTTGGTGAGCTGGTGAATTGGCCATTTCTTACAAACCTGATTGAGCAATTATTTAGCAATACGATAGCATGGCATTGATATTTATAACAACATTTTACTACAAAATCACTTTTACGGGTTTTAAGCTTTACCCAATTTTGCATATGCAATCCTATTACTACATAATTTCTCTTATCAGTTGTGTTTTTTCATAGGAGAGGGTAAGATTATTACGAATGATTAAACACAGTTGTATAGAAAAATGGGATGCAAAACAGTTATAAACATTTTCAAGGTGCACAATAGGAAACAAGATATATGATTGATTCAACAAGCCAAAGGTACATAAATTAAAGGTTTGATTTCATTAAGGTACAATAATATAGCAGGGTTAAATAGAGGAAAAACTGGAAAACATCCCCCTATCTACCCCTAACTTCTAAAAATTACTATTACAAAGTTCCGAATTATAATACAACAAATAAAAAAGGGATCCCGACATCTGACCAAGTATCCCAAGCCTACTGGCGCTGAAAGGAAACAACAACTACGAGATCCACCAAATGTCCTTCCGGATCAACACTATCATCTAATCATCCAGCGTCTCTCTCAACACAACTAACATCCGGCGAATGATCTTATGCAGCCTCCGGGCCTCAGCATCAGCATCACTAGTGGATGGTCCCTCATCGAATCTCCTCCGAAAAACCTGCTCCATCATCTTAATCTGGACTATCCACTCATCATCCATACTTGAAGCGCTCTGCCTAGATTCTCGAGCTAGCCTATCCACCAAAGCTCCCAACTCAGGAATGCGGGAGTAAGTAAAATCTCGATCCTGGGCTAACTAGCCACCAACATTAATAGGCACAATCTTAGGCATCTCAGACTCTGGCTCAGGGGCTGGGGTCTCTGACTCTGGCCTCAAGGGTGATACCTGCATAGGAATCTCACTACTCTCAGATGGATCCTCCTCCGGATCTGAACTAACATACACAGGCTCCTCTGAAGAGGGTGTAATAGGGTCCACTGGGGTACTGGTCAAAGTAATCTCTGAATCAGAATCACTACCACTACTAGGTCCTGAGAGAAAACATAAAACAGCAACCAAGAAAAAATGTTAGGGTTAAACAAGACTTCCAACTAACTTACACCCTAACTCTAGTTGCCACTTTAACCTATTCTCTTTTCTTAGACTATACTTAATAGTCTAACTCAACTCTATATGAGTCGAATACTCTTGCGATATAGATATATAACCCAAAATACCCTTTTATTCTAACTTATCTCAGGGACTAGATCGTGTAGCTCTGATACCAACTTGGGACGCCCTCAATCTCGGGGTTAGGAAATGAGGTCCCATACACCATTAGACTAATATTAAATGAGCATAAACACCGATTAACTATTAACTGGATCAAATAGGATTAAGTTTGAGACAAGACTACAACTACCAACCAGATAATATATAATAAAACCCAAAATAAAACAAAATTTACGTAATCGATTCCGACTTGGAACCGACAGATAACCCATTGTATCTTTACAAACTTTCCAACTAAGCGCTCGCTCACACATAAATTGTACTACCTGCTCTGGCATCTGGAAGCCTACAACACGGTAGGGGCCACCAGGTATGCTCTTACGAGCAGTGCGCCTAAGTCTGGCCATCCTCTTGCTTAACTTCCATGGTTAGAACAAAGCATAAGATATGAGTATAAAACTCAGCAAGTAACTAAATGACAGTTCAATGATGCAATAAACAATATCTTTTCACAATTACTTTTAGGGCATTCTACTGAAATTCTCTAGGTGGCAGATTTCAATCTTTGGGCTAGGGAAGGTTTATGAAGGGATAGTTGGGCTTTCAAGAATCAAGGTTCAAGATAAGGCGAAAGCCGATATTCATCACAAATCGTCAACATGATCTCAAGGATCTTTCAAATGGAAAGCGAGAATCTATTCAACTTTGGAAATCAATTATATGATTGATAACAATATCAGAATAAGAGTTAGGGTTCACAAGCTGTATGTTAATCAATATCACAATCAACTCTTTTCGAATTATTATAAACCATTTCATTTTCAAAGAATCAATTTGCTAAAGCAATGAATTCATTATCTTTTCTAAAGTGATGGGGAACCCTTGATTGGACTACTTTAACTTTCAATCAATAATAATAATAAGGGTGATCAGCCCGTGCCGACCTCCATCTGGTCGTTAAGGTACCTATGGCATAGTTTCAGCCTTAAATTGGACTAGCCCAGCTAGTTTCTTATAGGACTGGACTAGTCCCACTAGTCTCTTACGTCTCAATCCAATCCATCAGGTATTCATTTGGAAAACCTTGTGTTGGAAATAAAGATTTTACTAAATTCATTTTATCTTTACCAAGAATATGAAATCATTTAGACTCTTTCAAGTCGAAAATCATTATTAAGATCAATTTCAGGGATTCAAAGAAATCAACAGAATCAAGACAATCAAATACCAATGTTATGGTCAAGATCAAATTACAATAGGGATCGTAAGTTAAGGAATCAAATCAATCTTAGAAATCAGTACAGAACAAGGTATACAAAGGAAAGATATAGGTTTTTCAAAATAATACGCAAGGGTGTTCACAAAGGTTCTTACAAGGTTATCAAGAATTCAAAGTAACCAAGGAATCAATAGGCAATAAGGGTATGAATCAACAGGTTTACAGTAAGGGTTTAAACAATAATCAGATCAAGTCGTTTACAAGAATACTATCAGGGTGTTTCAAGGTATCAATAACAGGTATGGTGCAAGAATCAATTTCAGGGTTCAAGAATCAATAACAGGTTATCACATGTTTATAAAAGATCAATACTCTATCATGGAATCATTAATATCCTTTTAATACAAACATATACAAGTAGGCAGAGTTACTTGCCTGAATTCACTTTCCTGTTTCACAAGGGTTGAACTACTGCCACATAATATACCTTTCCCTTTCCTAGCCTGAATGCCCTCACGCTTCGAATCTACAATCCAAAAATAAAAACCCTAATTAGATTCCCAATCGATGTTCCCGGAATGCTTAACAATTTCCCTTTATCGCAATACCCTAAGAGTACTTATACTCGATCATATACACAAAGCATGCTTATACCATAACTCGTATACTTTAACCAAATAGTCATTGAATCACATATTACGATGCAATTACAACACATAGCATATAATCCTTGTATCCAACTCTATTATAATAAAAGTTCTACAGTCTTATATCAAGACGACTCAATCCTTCCTTTTTTATTATTTAATTCGAACCAAAACAAACAAATAAACCACATAATTCTAAGAAATCTCACATGCATTCACTTAGTGAAATCCTAAAGTAAAATTAACCTCTTTACTCCCTTAATCATTTGGCACTTACAACCAAACATAATCAAGTACACTCAAATATAATCAAACATCATCAAACACAACTAATCCTCATTTAATAACATGCAATTAAAAGAATCACTTACACAATCAATTCTCATCCTTTTTAATCCAAAAGCTTAATCATAATCACAATCAAAACCAAAATCAAAACCCTCTTTTAATTAACAAAAACTCGAATCTAAAAGCAACACAAACACCATCCAAAATTAACATGCAACCACGTAATCATTTCAATTATCACTAGTAGCACATAATCCCATAAAAATCAATTTAATCATTTTCCAATCATAAGACCCATTCGGGTTTTTCAAAAAAAATACACATGCATAAACAAATTTTGACATGCAAGGCTTTAAATTACAATTTTTACTCACTTTGACCTTTAACCTAACCATTCATCTAATTTTCTTTACCAATCAAACTAAACTCACTTGATTATACTAAAACCTTACATGCATGCCATGAAATTTTCTTAGAAACAAAGATTTACATTCAATATTAAGTTTAACACTAAAACAAATAAGCAACTCATCATTCCAAATCAAAAACCCCTTTTTAACATCAAAATTCGAACTATCATCAAACAAAACTAAAGAAAATATCACATGCATTCATCATTTTAGATCTTTAAACCATATCTCAAACTAATTTCTAAAAAAAAATAACAAACCATTTACATCAAACATTCATCCTAATTTCTTCAAAAATCAAGAACCTTTCGAGTTTTCAAAGAAACATCACATGCAATACTTAAAATGACTTCTCTTGAATAGGTAGAGCTCAGGCACGCATCATAGCTCACCACCGGTTCATCAGAGTTCATCACTGGTGGCGGTGGCTTCACGGTGGTGCCCCCATTCGGGGGTTTCCATCCACAAAACCTCCGATTTTACTATCGAACAACATCAAGTATCACATGCATCAATCATTCATCACAAATCAAGAAAATCAAAGTTGAAACTTGCAAGAGAACTTCGAACCAAGGTTCTCGGATCAACATCACACCCGAACACACACACACGCGCATTCAATCACCTACACACGCACAAGATTTAAAGTCTATATATAGATTAAGAATGAAGTTTTATGGAAGAATCCATAGAAATTGAGTGAGGAAGAGAGGTGTACCGAGAGGAAAAGAGAGAGAGAGAGAGAGAGACTTCGAGAGTGAGTGAGAGAGAAAGATGAGAGATATGAGAGAAAGTGAGAGAAGAAAGAGAGTAGATCCGGGTGAAAGAAAAAGAAAGGGGAGGTGATGGAGTATATATATTGATTGGGTGATGATAAGATAGTCCTTTCACCATTATTTTTATTTCCTTTTTCTCTTTTCCTTTTATTCTCACTTTAAAAATGAATTTAAATAATGAATAACTCTCTCAGAAAAGATGGGATTGCAAAGAATAATAATTTTAGAATTAAGATCTCGAAATTAGCTTTTCATCCAGATTTTTAAAATAAATTTTGAGCGTACGGCTGATTTATTACGAGTTTTACAAGATTGCGCTCAAAATAGAATTATAACTCGATAAAATCATTTTAAAATATGCCGATCACTTAATAAATCCATCTATCATTTTTATAAAGTCTCTAGGACTATTTTAAAGATAACACAACAACTTTCACACCTTGAGCATACTCGGATAATTTTATAAAAACATTTAAAGGGCCAATAAACCTTAATTTAAATCAAATAAATCCCTTAAAATTATTTAAAATCATCCAGATCACGTAATCATGTATACAGACAGAAAACACATATATTCATACATCACAACTCATACTTGATCACAAAATTTTCCTTTTTATCATTACTTCCCTTTTTCGCGTAATGGATCGCTTCCTATCTAACGACCCAACGCTGAGCGTTTTCAGACACGCTTCACAATCATTCTCTTTATACCAACTTACATGACACTGGAATATAATATTCTTTTAAACCTTTCCATTTCACATAACAACACATAGTTCACATTTGAATACTTTTAATCTTTTTTAAAACGGGTTATGTTCTACCTGACGGCCCGACAACACAGCTTATCCCCTAAGCTGACTCATCAAACTGGAATAGGTCATTTTACATTCTCAGTTACTAATATACAATAAAGACAATTAACCAACAAAATCATTTATCCCTTTATTTAATCACATAATTTATAATTACACCACAGAATTATACTTTATTCACTTAATCATGTCGCGAAATTCCCAGTTGTCACAAGCCACAATAGATATAGCACTAGTATTGTCACACATAATTGGGATTTTGTGTAACACTAGGCCATAGTCCATTAGATAATTTCTAATCCAAAGCACTTGAGCACAACAACTTTCAGCAGCTATGTATTCAGCTTCAGTTGTGGAAGTTGACGCAGATTATTGTTTCTTGCTATACTAGGATACAAGTGTTTGTCCAAGAAACTGACAGCTTCCACTAGTACTCTTTCTGTCAACCCTGCATCCAGCAAAACCTGCATCTATATATCCAACAACTTCAAAACCAGTTCCCTTAGGATACCATAATCCTAAGTTTGGAGTCCCCTTCAAGTATCTGAAAATCCTCTTCACAGCCATCAAATGTGATTCTTTTGGGTTGGCTTGAAATCTTGCACACAGACATGTAGCAAACATGATGTACAGTCTACTTGCAGTTTAGTAAAGCAATGATCCAATCATTCCTCTATAGCTTGAAATATCCACACTCTTGCCCTTTTTTATCTTCATCCAACTTTGTTGCTGTAGACATAGGTGTAGAAGCAGGTGAATAATCAACCATACCAAACTTTTTCAATAAATCTTTAACATACTTAGTTTGGATGATGAAGATCCCATCACTTCTTTGACTGACTTGGAGTCTAAGAAAATAATTTAATTCTCCCATCAATGCTCATTTCATATTCACTCTGCATAAGCTTAAAAAATCATTGACAAAGCTTCTCATTAGTAGAACAAAAAATGATATCATCCATATAAAAATCTGAACTAGGGTCATATCACCACCATGCAGCTTGTAGAAGAGTGTCTTATCTATTGTTCCTCTAGTAAAACCATATTTAAGTAGAAAATCTGCCAGTATGTCATACCAAGCTCTAGGTGCCTGCTTTAGTCCATATAGAGTCTTGAGTAGCTTGTACATAAAATCTGGAAATTCTGGATCTTCAAAGCTAGGTGGCTATTGCACATAAACTTCTTCTTCTAATTCACCATTTAGGAAGGCACTCTTAACATCCATATGATACACTTTGAAATTTGAATGTGCAGCAAATGCTAGAAAAATCCTTATTGCTTTAAGTCTTGTAACTGGTGCAAAAGTTTCATCATAATCAATTCCTTCTTCTTGTGAGTAGCCTTTGCAACCAACCTTGCCTTGTTTCTGGTAACTATACCATTTTCATCCATCTTGTTCCTGAACACCCATTTTGTTCCAATTACATTTCTGTTCTTTGGTGCAGGAACTAACTCCCAAACTTTGTTTCTTGCAAACTGATTAAGCTCTTCTTGCATGGCAGATATCCAATCAGGATCCATTTGAGCTTCTTCAGTTTTCTTAGGCTCTATTTATGACAGAAAGCATGCATGCAGGCACTCATTAGCAGTAGAACTTCTAGTCCTGACACCAGCATTGGGATCACCAATTATTGCATTTGAATTGTGAGTCATATCCCATTTCCTAGTGTGAGTTTGTTGACTGGTGTGAGTTTGTTGACTGGTGATTTCATCATTTTCTTCATTATTAGTATAACTAGTAGATCCTTCTTCTCTTTCTCCCCCTGAGTTTGTGCTATCAAATTCAGGTGTTTGAGATGAGCTTCCATTTCCATGATTTTCCTGTTCAGTAGACTCTTCATTCATCATATGTCATGCATTGACTTCATCTTCTTCATCTGAATCACTGTTAATATTGAGGTTCTCAAATGCAAGGACCTCAGCTTCATTATCATCAAGGCATTCCAAGCCTGGACACTTATCATCATCAAAAGTCACATCTGTGCTCTCCATGATTTTCTTTTGATCAATTACATAGACCTTGTAGGCAGTTCTCTCCAATGAATATCCTAGAAAAATTGCTTCAAACACCTTTGAGTTAAATTTTCCCACATATTCAGAGTTGTCTTTTAAGATGTAACTCTTGCTTCCAAACACATGAAGATGCTTTACATTAGGCTTTCTCCTAGATATTATTGAGTAAGGTGATTTTCCATGATTCTTATTAACGAGATATCTATTTTGAGTGTAGCATGCAGTATTTACAGCTTCTTCTCAAAAACTAGTTGGCAGATTGGCATCTTGCAGCATTGTCCTTGTAGCTTCTACTAATGTTTTGTTCTTTCTCTCAACTACCCCATTTTGTTGAGGTGTTCTAGCAGCAGAGAACTCTTGAACAATGCCTTTGTTTTTACAAAATTCACTCAATGTTGCATTTCTGAATTCTGTTCCATTATCACTTCTTAATCACTTCACACAGTTTTAATTTTCAGCCTGTTTCTAAATCTTCTTTATGTGCTCAATTATGATATGTGGAGCCTCATCTTTAGAATGCATAAATTTTACCCATGTGTATCTTGAGTAGTCATCCACCATCACAAGTGCATATTTGTTCCTTGAAATTGATAAGACATTCACTGGCCCAAACAAGTCCATGTGAATAAGTTGCAATGGTGCACTTATGGAATTCACAGTTTTTGACTTATGACTTGATCTTTTCATTTTACCTTTCTGACAGGCTTCACAGACTTCAATTTGAGCAAACTCTAATTTTGGCATGTCTCTCACCAACTCTTTCTTGACTAGAGTATTGATTGCCTTGTAGTTTAGATGTGAGAGTTTCCTATGTTATAACTTGCTTTGCTCTATGGATGCCTTGGTGTAGAAGCAGAAAATTCCATCCTTATTTGTTGAGTCCAAGTCTGCAACAAACAAGCTTCCTTTTCTTGAAACTTTATTGGTTTTCTTGCTGATGAAAATACATTCTTCTTTGTCAAATAGAAATTTAAAACCTTTGTCTGCAAACTGGCTGACACTGAAAAGATTTACTTCAAGACCAGATACCAATGCTACATCATCAATGATAATATTTCCAAAAACAATATTGCCATTTCCCATTATAAATCTTTTTTTGTTGTCTCCAAAGGTCACCAAAGGGCCAACCTTCTCCTCAAATTGTGATAGCAGGGCCTTATCACATGTCATATGCCTGGAGCATCCACTGTCTATTATGACGGCCTCAACCCCGGGGTCAGGGGTTGACGTTAACAACAATAATAATAACAATTATAAATCAATCTAAAACATAACTATGACCCCTTTACCAAGACCTTTTCCAGGTTTAAGTATGATTTAGGTTACAACTAACACGAACCAACCTACTGCAATCGCCTGACGCAGCTAACCTAACACAGCAACTCAACAGACCACCCTTGGTCCAGCACAACCAGCTCAGAGGAGTCTGACACGAAGGGAACTGGAACCCTGCCCTGACTGCCACACGAGAATCTCCTAGGCATCTGCAATACATGTAAAATATTCTGCAAGGGTGAGCAATTGCTTGCTCAGCAGCACCACTATATGAATAACAAGCAAGACAGTTTAAAGTAAAACAGTTATAGGAACAGGATTCATAACTCGTTAGAAACATGTAAAACAGGTATAAACTGGATATCAAAACTAGCATGCTCTGTAAAATAACAACATCAGTAGTGTGCTGTGTATAGATATCAGAGTTTAATTTTAGCATGCTATCTTCATTTTCAAATCCACTGTATAATACAGTTGTTCCATTACGGAACCATAAAACCACCTGTCCCGTTACGGGGACCCAAGATCAGTTGTTCCGTTACGGGAACCATAAAACTTGTCCCATCGCAGGACCTATAAAATTTGTTCCTCTCCGGGAACCTCAAAATCACTTTGATTTGTTAAACAATTTCAAACTGAACCAATCAAATCTATTGGACGTTAACGGGTGAAGATAGCTGATCAGTCTACCCTCACCGGACAGCGACTAGCGGCCGTCCAGAAATAGAATGTGTTCCGGAACTTGGGAAAAGACTAGCTAGGTCTTTCCCCCACGTTGGACTAATCGGTTAAACAGAATGCACAACCCAATTAGCCACTTACGCAACCTTATGCTGGGCCGTTACCGAATAACGGGCCTCTTACGCAACTCCAATAGATTAATCGAATTCCCTTTTTGCCTTTTTCCAAAGTTCCACGACATAGGTGGATCAAAACATTCTCTTTATCCAGTTTCCAAAATCACTATCACCTATCTCTTTTTATATTTTCAAAACCAATTATGTCACAGCACACTATTCAAATCCTCTTTTCATTTAAATCACATTTAGAGATAGGTGTTTTCAGAAGTTACTTTTCCCCAAAATATAATTTTAACAACATTTTCAAATACGGGGAATACGTAACTTAAAACATTTCTGTTCCATTACGAAAGTACAACATTTAGTTATTCACATTAATTGAACCATAAAAGAATGGTCAGGAATACTTGCATTGCAGAGCTTTACCACTACTATCGATCGACCTTGGACTAACTTGAACACTCGGCTTTATCGCCTTACTATCAGACTATCCTGGATCCGACTTCAATGTTCAGGTCCTTCGTTTGGAACCTTGCTACGCTTGTCGACTGTTACTAGGTTATCTCTAGTTCGACTTCACTTATGGAGTCCTTCAAATAGAACCTACAAAGCCGAAATACCCTATGTTCGACGTCTAGGTATGCTTGACATATCCTCGACACCAATTCTACCCAACAATCTTCAAACCTGACTCGTAATTATATACATTATTACAATACAGTAACACATCCAACAGTCAGGGTTCACGTTCTCGAGACTCGGTTCGGTGTTCATATTCAGAAAATACATATACTCGTCATTTTACGAAATTAGGGTTACTGGATTTTGACAAAACATTCACCACAACATACTATCAGGTTCCGCACAGAATATATATATACTTATTTATACTCGTTCGACGTTCCGATAATTACAGGGTATGTCCCGAATTTCTGAATTTAATTTCCAAAAATTTGGGCAGCACCTCCACTGTTTATCGGCCTACCCGTCGAACAACTCGACGTCAACATACAATAACAACCACATTAATTCACAATCACAATCCACCCAGTATCATCTCTGAAATTCACTTCACAAATCCCAATCTTCAATTCCACCCAATATATTATTATTCGTACTTTATATTTTATTCGTATTTATTTATTTGAAAATATTAGGACTCAGATATACATCATCATCGTCCACCGTCCGCTCGTCAAAATTCATCGCAGACGGCGGTAAAATTCGTCGGTGCCCGAATAATTCCGGGTTTCCACACAAAATTTCACTGATAAATAAATAAATAATTTCTGCACAAAAATTACATCACGAATACTAATCAAATTTATTCCTGCAGAAAACAATTAAAACCGAGTTGAATTAACAGAAGCCACGACACAGACACAGCAACAATACACACATACGCGCGCCGGCCACCACACCGGAAAACGCACGGCAGCGGCCAGAAATAAAAACATACGGCAGAATCGGAACAGAACACAAGAATCGACCTGCAAAAACTCACCGCCACAATCACTTTAACTGAGATATACACACGCATAAGCATATGTATATATATACACTAATAATCCTAACTGAACCAAGGCCGAATGGCCGGAACAAAGCAGGGTACCGGGAAAAATAACAACGGCGGTGACGTATTACCGAGAAGTAAATAGCAGCTGGAGGAAACAGGGATATAGAGAGATAGCAACGAAATTGAAAAATGAAAAAATTAAGGGGTGAAATTGAGAGTACATGAGAGATTCCCTGTTATTCCCAGTGGACTAACAATGAGATTTACAGAAGGGGGGTTGAATGTAAATCTCAAAACTTTTTCAAGTTTTGAGTAGTTTCTAAGGCTAAGTGTTTTAGTGAACAAATGTGTGTGAATTGCTTGAAGCTAATACAGACAGATATATATTCAAACACAAATGTAAAGAACACAAAGAACTTAAAAACTTTTCTGGTGGATTTGTTGTTCCACCAGAGATGTGTTATTTCAGAAAATCTGTGATTCAAATAATTAAATCACAGCTGCTTCCTAGTACAAACTAGATGATTTTCTCTCTGGATATTTCTAAACAGCTCAGGAAAATTCTTATCTAATTACTAGCTGCTACTCGGTTTATATATCACCAAGTTTATAAGTGAAGACAAAACTGTAAAATACAATTAAAAAGATTCTTCACATGTTTCTTCTTCATTTCTCTATCAAATGCAATTGAGGCTTGGCTGTAGATCTTTGAATACTTCCTTGTTTGCATCAGAATGGAAATGCTGCATTTTCTTGATTCCTCCTAGAGGCTTCCACATTCCAATTTGTCTCTGTCAACCCATGTGCCTCTGTCAGCTTGTGAATTGTCACTATCAACTGCTAATGAACTAAGCATCCGTTGAAGCTTTCATCCGTTGATGCCTTATCCGTTGAGGCTTTATCCGTTGAAGCTTTATCCGTTGATGCATTATCATTTGAAGTCTTTATCCGTTGAAGCACTCATCCGTTGATGGATATTATCCGTTGAAGCATTAGAGACATCCGTTGAAGCTTTGTTTCTTATCCGTTGAAGGTTTTCAATATCAGTTGATACTTCTTCACTTATACAAAATTACAAGGCATGAAATATTTACAATTAGCCCTCCTATTTGCATATCCACTAGTAGTGAACGTGACTGATAATTTCCTACAACATCTAAGAATTACAACTTGAATCCAGAGAATGAAATGTGCTACAATACTAAACTTATTGCTAAGTAAAGCTACTCCTTCAACGGATAGCCACGATGGTCTTATCCGTTGAGGCTACAAACACTAGATTTCTACTTAATTATTTTGTTTAACTTATCATCAAACTAATACACATATTCCTAACAATCTCCCCCTATTTATGTCTACTTAGAACTGTAGGCATAAATTTGGGTTTAGCTTGATGATAACAAAACACTTGACAAATATATTAACTGTAATAAAGCAGAAATTCAAAAGTGCTACAGAAATGTGTATGCTGAGATGGAATTGAAGAATTACATTGTTTCCAAGGGTGCTCCTTTAGCCTCAGCAGATTAGTTTCTTTTCCTTTGATTCCTTGTTTTATTTCCTAGCCTCCTGTCATTCTCCTCTATTTGAAGTTGAAGTTGTCTGTAGAATTCAGCTTCATCTTCTTCATTGATGTCCAACTTGGATTGCATATCCTTGAGAGTTTCATTACTGGCAATCTTGAGCTGATCTTCAATTCTGAAGAATTTTCTGACTCCTTTGTTGTCTCTGAACTCCATCAATAGATGAGGTGATTTGTGAACTGTAATTCCTCTTTCTTGAATGAGTAATGTTCTAGGCAAGGCATTGGGCTCCCTCCAAGTTTTCCTTATGTTGGCAATCTTGTTGAGAATCTCAGTCTTGGCAGTCCTGGTAAAGCCAGAATCCCTTTGTATGGCTGAGTAGACTCTAATCAAGGTAGAGTAGCCTTCATTCAGAATTCTGTAAAGAGGACAAGTTCTTTCCCCACTTCCTTTGTATTTGAACACTAGTCTTTCTGGTAGCTGTCTGTAGGCAGCTATTCCCCTTACTTCCTCCAGCTTATCCAGATAGAGTTCAATGTCTGAAAATTCTTTTATGTCATAGATGTGAACATAATCATCCTTAGAGGCTTGAGGCTTAGGCTTAGGCTTCTGTGTGAATTTGATTGAGGCTTTAGAGGGTGTTGATTTGATTCTTCTTTTCTGCTTCTTTGATGGTGGAGAAGAGGTTAAGAAGGTGGGCAATTTGATGGTTTCCCAATCAATTGGTTCCTCCTTAGGAATGATTGTTTCACCATGAATGTTCATGAAGGGGTCAGGCACAATGGGTTCAGGAATAGAGGGTAGTGGTTTGGATTTTAATTGGGTTTCTTCAGTCTTATCTACTATCTTTCTCTTTGTATTGGCCTTCTTTCTGTTCCCTTTCTGCCATTCTTCTCTTTCCTTACTACTCTCTTCCATATCAGTATCAACCATGTCCCCCATAGCTTCATCTTCACTTTTGTCTTCAATTTCTTTCTGTTCTTCAGCCTGACTTGACTTTAGCTATTTTTCAAGCTTTGCTTGTGCTCTTTTGTCAGCCTTTAGCTGTTTGGCTTCTTCCTTTAACCTTCTGGTTTCTTCCCTCTTGGCTATTGAGAATTTGGGATGTCCTTGCATCACACATATGCTCTTTTCCTCTCTGAAGATAATAGCCATGTTCCTCCTTACAGCCACATCCATGGTCTCTTTGAGCTTTGTGATACTTCTACCCAAAAGCTTGTCCTCATCAGCCTTTGGAAGAGGAAAATCCACTTCTTTCAGAGGATTCTTTGTAGAGTCCTTAATTGATCTGTTGTTGGGCTTGAGAACCATAGGTTTCAGATCCTTGGAAGAAGTCTCTCCAACCTTATTCCTCCCTACTGGCTTGAGCTCCATAATAATTGATTCCACTTTTCTGCTATGCTTCACAGATTGTGATTGAGAAGTTGTAGAACCAAAAATTTGTTGCATCTTTTCATCAATCTTCTTCCTTTGCTCTTTGACTTGCAATTCAGCTGCAGCTATCTGGATTAGATCAATTCCATCAAGCTTTCCTTTGATTTGAATAATTGGAGAAGTGGTGATGGCAAGAACTAGCACTTGAGATATTTGAACTGTTGTTGATGGCTCTCCTTCCCCTTCCCCTTTATTCTCCCCCTTTTTGTTATCATCAAGGGTAGGGGTCAAGCCTTGTGCTTTTGCCAGCTGCATGAGTAGATTTGTTTGAGTTTGTTGATTCTGAAGGATGGTGACCATAGAGTCTTCAATGATCTGAACTCTGGATTCCAATTTGGCTAGTCTCTTGTCAGCTTCGGATTCTTTCCTCAGTCTCCCCAACAAATCTTGCATAGTACCATAAGGTATGACTGAATCCAACTTCTCAGCATTGTAGGATTTCAGATCAGCAATGTCCTGCTTGAGCTCATCCACACTTAGATTCTCTCTGAAGTGCTGCAACTGCAAGAGATGCAGAGATTCCAGATGAGCTTGAAGAATTGCCTTGGTACCAGCATCTGTAGTCTCCTGAAGGGCCTTCTGAATTGTCATGACTTGTCTAACCAAAGTGACACCAAATTCTCCTAGTGTTGTTGCTTTTGCCCATGCCCATTCAGGAAGATCTGGAACAGAACTTGGGCCTGCTACTCCCCCTAAGTTCATGCTCTCATTCAAAGAATCAGAGTCATCATCATTAGAATTTACTCCAAATTCTTCAGATGGCTCACCAGCTTGAGAAGGCAGCCTGTTAACAGTAGCTTTGTCTCTGAGAAGAGATTCTGAAGTGTGCACAATGTTTAAAGTCTGTTCTGCCTCCATATTGCCCTGAGCAGCCAATAATTAATAGGCTGAAACAGGATGAGTAAAAGTGTCAGCATCCAAGGAAATGTTATCAATTACAGCTTTGTAATGTTGCTGAAATTGCCTTTCCTTTTTTGCATCATCCACTTTCATTGACTCACTAGCAATGGCTGGATCCACCCTTATAGCTTCTGTACCTGCCTTTCTCTCATTTTCTCTATGTTCTTGCATCAGGGGCTCCCCCTGGCTCACACACACCCTCACACCCTCACCCTCACCTTCCAAGGTGGCACTCCCCTCACTCACTTTTGCCATGCTGGAAGAAATAGCATGTATATGGTGACTCTCAACCTCTCCTTTTGCCTGGGAGCAACCCAGCCTCTCACTCAAAAGATCACTCCCTTCCCTCAAACCTAAAAGTGATTGTACAGTAACCATGTCCTCTACAGTTGGAATTATTTCTGTTAAGTGTGTAGAGACCATCAACGGATAGGGAGTATCCGTTGAAGTGGAAACTGATGGTATCAACGGATAACTGCTGTTAAGCTTATCCATTGAAGAACAACCACTTGTCAACGGATGAGAGATATCCGTTGAAGAAGGAAAAGATGTAGATATAGAAAGTGACATAATTGTTGAATCTGTGTGAATTGATTTTAAGTGAGGTGACACAGATTCTTCAACCATATCTGAAAGAATTGGCTGATGATCCAACAAATCATCTAAAAGATGATGATCATCAGGTTTTGAGTGGGGCTCCTCCCTGAGTTTTAATGAGGGAGAATCAGGAATTGATGTGAATATCATATCCATATCCAGAGAGGGTGATGGAGAGTTTGATGATTGGTGTGTTTCTATTATGAGAGAATGGGGCTGTGACTCCACATTTGCTGGCATCACATCAAGCTGAATTTGTGAAGGCACAGATACAGGTGGATGTATTTGTGCTGTGTGTGCCCCTTGTGTGGAAACTAGGGTCTTGGCCTTCTTCTTCCTTGAAAAGGCTTTAATTGGTGAATGTGTGGCTTCAGTGTCCCTCCCTCTTTTGGTCTGTGTCCCTGGTTGGGGACTATTTTCAATAGTTGCACCCTTTTGGGAGGATGCAACTAGGGATGTGTTAGACTCCTTTTGAACCACCATAGTCTTTTGAGAGACTGTGGCTTGGCTGGCTTGGGTACCACTCACCTCTCCCACCTTATCCTGGGGGTTTCTTGATGTTCACCCCTCCCCTCACCACTCACACCCTGTTCACTCCCTTCAGGGTTTATGGTAGTTGTTACAACTGTTGTCTTTTGAGAAACAACAGAGGTAGTTTTCTTTGACTTGAGTTTTGAAACTTTAGTTTTGGTGGCTTTGGTAGGAACCTGTTTGGACAAAGACACAGATTCCATGGCCACACTAGAAGGCAAAGAAACAATGGGGTTGGAAATAGTAGGAGTTATAGAAGTGTTTACCTCACTTACCTGTGGTGCATTCATGATTGGCAAATATACCAATGGCACCTGGCTGTTGAGGTTCATTCTCAAAAGGTCTGCAAGGACCCTTTTCTCTTGTGCCCAGCATTTGAGTTTATTATTCTCATTTAATATAACCAATCCTTCAGCAACATGGTTAGCCAATAACATAAAGAATCTAGCATAGTAGATGTTATGTAGTCTATTAGCTTTGTTACCTAATCTGGAACCTAATTCTAGCATGACACAGTTGCTAAAATTAAAGTACCTATCAGAAACTAGCATATAAAGCATATTAACAAGAGATGAAGTTATGGCATCAAGATTGCTAATCTTCCCAGAGAAAACCTTAATAAAGGCATCTCCAAGAAAACTCCATTCTTTCCTAAAGCCTTTCCTTCTAATGCTACCTAAACTAGCAGAATCAAAAGCATAGCCTATGGAATCTAACATAGCAGATACATCTTTATCAGTGTGTGGTTTTATGGCATTATTCTCAGGCAACTTAAAGCAAGACTGTATATCATCACAGTTAATGCAATAATCCTTACCTTTGAGAGAGAAGGCAATAGTCATATCTGTGGAGTTGAACTCTGCAGTTGTCCAAATCTCCTCAATCACCTCACAATAGATGGTTGGGGCTTCCAGCATTGCATAGCTCAGTTTGTAGTTTTTGATGAAGTCCATCATCTTGTGATAATCAAAATGGGCTTCATTCTTTTCAACCAAGGCTACGAAATTATTCTTTTCATAAACAAATCCTGTTTGAGACATAATTTTGACTACTGGTGCCATTGTTGTGAGTAGAGGTTGCAGAGAAAAACTTGAGAATTTTGGGAGAGAAGGAGAATGAAAATTACAAGAAAGCGTAAAGTGAAAATAAGAGTTCAATGGGCTTTTATACTTTCTTGAATTAAAATATAAATAAAATGATACTTTTAAGTAAATTACAGCCGTTCAAGAATAAATAAAACTGTAAAAATTCTAAACTGCCTTTAATACAAATACATACAATAGTGTATATCTGTATCAACGGTTAAGTAAATAAATCAACGGCTGTGACTTACTGAAAGTAACTGATGTGACACTTCAACGGATAAGGTAAATAGTTATCCGTTGATGACCAACACTATTTTATCCGTTGATGGATAAAATTACCAGAAATGTATTTGTCTTCCAACGGATAATGAACATCCGTTGATAGAACAATTTTGGCTTTCAACGGATAGGGAATATCCGTTGATAGGATAGGTCTTTCTTAAAGCCAACTTTGTTCTTGCAGCAAATTCATTTCAGGCGTCAATGCAGATTATATAGAGGACATAAATTTATGAATAATTAAGCATACCTAGCTCACTTACTAATCTTGTGAATGTTGATTCATCAAGTGGCTTGGTAAATATGTCTGCAATCTGCTTTTTACTTGGAACAAAATGAAGTTCCACTGTACCTTTCATCACATATTCCCTAATAAAGTGGTACTTGATATCAATGTGCTTGGTTCTTGAGTGCTGCACTGGATTTTCAGTAATGGCAATTGCACTTGTGTTATCACAGAATATTGGAATTTTGTCAACAGTCAAACCATAGTCAAATAGTTGATTCCTCATCCATAGTATCTGTGCACAGCAACTACCAGCAGCAATGTACTCAGCTTCAGCTGTTGATGTAGAAACAAAATTTTGCTTCTTGCTGAACCATGACACAAGCTTGTTCCCTAGAAATTGACAGGTGCCAGTTGTGCTTTTCCTGTCTATTTTATAGCCTGCATAATCTGCATCTGAGTATCCAATTAGATCAAAACCAGACTCTCTAGGGTACCAAATTCCTAGATTTGGAGTCCCTTTGAGATATCTGAAGATTCTTTTAATAGCCACTAAGTGAGATTCTTTAGGGTCAGCTTGAAATCTAGCACAGAGATATGTAGAAAACATTATATCAGGTCTACTAGCAGTTAAATATAAAAGTGAGCCAACCATGCCTCTATAACTTGAAATATCCACAGATTTTTCAGCCTTGTTTAATTCAAGCTTGGTGGCAGTGGCCATGGGAGTTTTTGCAGATGAACAATCCATTAAGTCAAACTTCTTTAAAAGATCATAAATATATTTAGTTTGACTAACTTGTTTAACTTGTAAACCAAGAAAATAAGTTAGCTCTCCCATCATGCTCATTTCATATTTACTTTGCATTAACTTAGCAAACTTTTTACAAAGCTTATCATCTGTAGATCCAAATATAATATCATCTACATAAATTTGAACAAGTATTTTAGAGCCATTAACATTTCTAAAGAAGAGAGTTTTGTCAACAGTACCTCTTGTGAAATGATTATCTAGAAGGAATTTTGACAAAGTCTCATACCAGGCTCTAGGTGCTTGCTTTAGTCCATAGAGTGCTTTCAACAGATAATACACATAGTCCGGAAAGTTTGGATCTTCAAATCCTGGAGGTTGGCTTACATAAACTTCCTCCTCCAATTCCCCATTTAGAAATGCACTCTTGACATCCATTTGATAGACTTTGAAATTGGCATGGGCTGCATAGGCTAGAAAGATTCTGATGGCCTCAAGTCTGGCAACTGGAGCAAATGTTTCATCAAAATCTATTCCTTCTTGTTGAGAATAGCCTTTAGCAACCAATCTGGCTTTATTCCTTATGATAATGCCATTTTCATCCATCTTGTTTCTGAATACCCATTTTGTGTCAATAGAACTCTTGTTCTTTGGCTTGGGTACCAGCTTCCATACTTTGTTCCTTTCAAATTGGTTTAGCTCCTCTTGCATTGCTAAAATCCAATCTGGATCCAATAGAGCTTCTTCCACTCTCTTAGGTTCCTCCTGTGATAGAAAGCTACTATACAGACATTCATCTTGAGTAGCCCTTCTAGTTTGCACTTTAGATGTAGCATCACCAATGATCAGTTCAAAAGGGTGATTCTTGGTCCATTTCCTTTGAGGTGGTAGATTAGCTCTAGATGAGGTTGCCTCAGTATTGTCATGATGTGAGATAGAATGTTGATTGGTTGAAACTCCCCCTGAGTTGCTGATCCTTTGAAAGGAATTGGGAGCTCTATCAACTGATGAAGTGAATTGATTATCCATTGACAGACTGTGATCAACGAATGCTTCATTATGAACTTCAACGGATGATGCACTTTGTCTTTCAATGGATGCTGCATTGCTTCTTTCAACGGAAGCTGAATTATGACTTTCAACGGATGCAGCATTCTGTACATTATCCAAAGGCAGATTCTGAATTCTTCTTGAGATGCCTTCTTCATCATTCTCATCTTCACTATCATCACAATATATCTCAATATTATCAAATTTGAGTTCTTCATGATGTCCCTCATCTGTTAGTCCATCAATCTTTTTATCATCAAACACAACATGCACAGATTCCATGACAATGTTGGTTCTTAGATTGTAGACCCTATAAGATTTTCCAGCAGAATAGCCAACAAATATTCCTTCATCAGCCTTTGCATCAAACTTCCCTTTGTGATCAGATTGATTCCTTAAGATGTAACATTTGCAACCAAAGACATGCAGAAAGTTTAAAGTTGGTTTTCTTCTCTTGAATAATTGATAGGGAGTCATGCCTTTTGCCTGATTGATTAGAGAAATATTCTGAGTGTAACATGCACAGTTAACAGCCTCAGCCTAAAAGTAAGTTGGGAGTTTTGACTCTTCAAGCATTATCCTTGCAGCTTCAATTAGTGATCTGTTCTTCCTTTCCACCACACCATTTTGTTGTGGAGTTTTTGGAGCTGAGAACTCATGCATGATCCCAATTTCTTCACAGAACAACTTCATGGTTGAATTCTTGAACTCAGTTCCATTGTCACTCCTAATATTCCTTACTTTGAAATCAGGATGATTGTTGACTTACTTGATATGATTGATAATGATTTCACTAGCTTCATCCTTTGATCCAAGAAAATAGACCCATGAAAACTTAGAGAAATCATCAACAATCACTAGGCAATATCTTTTCCTTGAAATTGACAATACATTGACTGGTCCAAAAAGATCCATGTGTAGCAATTGTAATGGTTCATCAATTGCAGATTCAAGCTTCTTACTGAATGATACTTTCTTTTGCTTTTTTTTCTGACAAGCATCACACAGTCCATCCCTTGTGAATTCCACTAGAGGCATTCCTCTAACTAAGTCCTTTTTGACTAGATCATTCATTGTCTTGAAATTCAAATGGGACAGCTTCTTGTGCCATAGCCAACTTTCAACTGCACTTGCTTTACTGAAAAGACAAGTAATGGATTCTGCATCTGTAGAGTTGAAGTCAGTTAAGTACACATTCCCTTTTCTAACTCCAGTTAGAACCACTTTATTGTCCTTTTTACTCGTGACAATACAGGCTTCAGAATTGAAGGAAACAGTATTCCCTCTGTCACATAGTTGACTGATGCTCAATAAGTTGTGTTTGAGACCATCAACCAATGCAACTTCATCAATGATGACATTTCCTTTTGAAATCAAGCCATATCCCATAGTGAATCCTTTGCTGTCATCTCCAAAGGTTATGCTAGGGCCAGCTCTCTCCTTAAACTCTGTGAGCAGGGTGAAATCTCCTGTCATGTGTCTTGAACAGCCACTGTCCAAGTACCATAGATTCCTTCATTGTTCCTGTACACAACAAAATCAATCAAGTTGATTTTGGTACCCAAGTTTCCTTGGGTCCAGCCTTGTTAGTCTTTTTCCTAGACTTCATTCCTCCTGCATCTTTTGACTTAGGTAACTTTGGGTCAGGCTTGATCTCAGATGTGGTTGGTTGAAGTGTAGGGTTAGTCACAGAGTCATTTAGCACATTTGATTGATAAGGCATAGACTGTGCAAACATGTTATTCCACATAGGCATATTGTATGGCATGTGAGGCATACTAAATGCAGTAAAATAAGGATTATTAATATATGGCATGTTTGCAAAATGTGCATGAGGATTCTGATGAGACATAACAGGCATAGCATGCAGAGGTGACATAGACATGTTAGGCATGGAGGGATTTGAAGGCATGGGAGCATTTTTAACAGATTTGCAATTATCAGATAGGTGATTAACACTTTTACAATGCACACAGCTTTTTCTAGGAGCATACCTATCAGGTGTGTAATTGTTATGTTTATTAATCCCTACCTTCCCATTTCTTTTAGATTTTATTTTAATTTCCTTCTTATCCTCAACCAACTTAAGCCTATTTTTCAGCTGATCCAAAGTCATGTGTCCTATATTCACCTTATTGGCATCTTTAGATATGCTAGCTCCTTCTTTGACAAAGTTCTTGAGAGTAGAATCATTCTTCTTATTAAGGTTTTTATTTTTAAAATTACTTGCTTGTTTTAATTGATGAGCCTTCAACAGATGCTCCTTTTCTTCCTTCAACGGATAACTTTCATCATCCGTTGATTCCACATCCGTTGACAATCCATCAATTAATTCTAACTCCTTTTTGTTTTTCTTCCAGGCATCCTCACAGAATGATTCAATTCCCTGAACCTTGGCAATTTCCAAGCCAGATGTTCATCAATATCATCAGAGTCATCCTGACTGGAATTGTCTTCATCCTCAGCTACTTGCTCTTTACCCTTGCTTGATTCTGATTTGCTTGTGCCAATTTTGAGACTTGGCATTGTCTTTTCCTCATTCTTGGCTTCAACCTTCTCACTGTCAGCTACAAGTGCAACTGATCCTCCTTTTCTCTTTCCCTTTTCCAACAGCTCATCTTGTTCCATCTTAAGTTCATATGTCTTCAAAATTCCATATAATCTTTCAAGTGTGAAGTCCTTATAATCTTGAGAATTTCGTAGAGAAACAGTCATAGGCTTCCATTACTTTGGTAGAGACTTTAGAAATTTTAAATTGGAGTCCTTGACTTGGTAAATTCTCCCATACAGCTTCAATCCATTCAACAGTTTCTGAAATCTGTTGAAGGTATCATTCAATGATTCTCCTTCTTCAAAGTGAAAATATTCATACTGTTGAATGAGAAGCTGCATTTTGTTTTCTCTAACTTGCTCAGTGCCTTCACAGATAAGCTGCACAGTATCCCAAATTTCCTTAGCAGTTTGGCTGTTGATGACATTGTCAAACATATCTTGATCCAGGCCATTAAACAGAATGTTCATGGCTTTCTTGTCCTTGTGGACCTCTTCAATATCTTCAACAGTCCATTCTGCCTTTGGCTTGGGAATAGACTGTCCAACAGCAACTGTTGCAGTAGCAGCTGTTGCCACCTTGTGTGGGATGTGAGGACCATTTTCAATGCAGTTGATGTAGCTTTCATCTTGAGAGAGAAGATGTAAATGCATCTTCACCTTCCAGTGATGATAGTTATCTCTTTCCAGGATTGGAATCTTTACACCAATATCCTTCTTACTCATGATGTTAGCAGAATAGATCTTTAAACTCTTTGTATGTTAAGAGCATGCTCTGATACCAATTGTTATTCCCAGTGGACTAACAATGAGATTTACAAAGGGGGGTTGAATGTAAATCTCAAAACGTTTTCAAGTTTTGAGTAGTTTCTAAGGCTAAGTGTTTTAGTGAACAAATGTGTGTGAATTGCTTGAAGCTAATACAGACAGATATATATTCAAACACAAATGTAAAGAACACAAAGAACTTAAAAACTTTTCTGGTGGATTTGTTGTTCCACCAGAGATGTGTTATTTCAGAAAATCTATGATTCAAAGAATTAAATCACAGCTGCTTCGTAGTACAAACTAGATGATTTTCTCTCTGGATATTTCTAAACATCTCAGGAAAATTCTTATCTAATTACTAGCTGCTACTTGGTTTATATATCACCAAGTTTACAAGTGAAGACAAAACTGTTAAATATAATTAAAAAGATTCTTCACATGTTTCTTCTTCATTTCTCTATCAAATGCAATTTAGGCTTGGCTGTAGACCTTTGAATACTTCCTTGTTTGCATCAGAATGGAAATGCTGCATTTTCTTGATTCCTCCTAGAGGCTTCCACATTCCAGTTTGTCTCTGTCAACCCATGTGCCTCTGTCAGCTTGTGAATTGTCACTATCAACTGCTAATGAACTAAGCATCCGTTGAAGCTTTCATCCATTGATGCCTTATCCGTTGAGGCTTTATCCGTTGAAGCTTTATCCGTTGATGTTGAAGTCTTTATCCGTTGAAGCACTCATCTGTTGATGGATATTATCCGTTGAAGCATTAGAGACATCCGTTGAAGCTTTGTTTCTTATCCGTTGAAGGTCTTCAATATCAGTTGATACTTCTTCACTTATACAAAATTATAAGGCATGAAATATTTACAATTAGCCCTCTTATTTGCATATCCACTAGTAGTCAACATGACTGATAATTTCCTACAACATCTAAGAATTACAACTTGAATCCAGAGAATGAAATGTGCTACAATACTAAACTTATTTCTAAGTAAAGCTACTCCTTCAACGGATAGCCAAGATGGTCTTATCCGTTAAGGCTACAAACACTAGATTTCTACTTAAATGTTTTGTTTAACTTATCATCAAACTAATCACATATTCCTAACATTACCCCCCTGAGATTTTCGATCCAGCCGAGAGAGAAATAACAGGATAAGAATATACATTCTTATCTACTTGCATATATTTTATTTATTTTATTTCCTGTATCCTGATCTTCTTTTGAACCCGAATTTACCCCGCATTTTTCATTTTACAGAATAAATGTGCAAATGAAAACGATCTGAAAAATTACCAAATAGATTTTAAAATTCTCATGATAAAAAAAACTAGTAAAATAAATTTTCCGTAATTTTTAAACTATTTTTGAAACGCAACTCGGACCCGCATTTAACGATTAACGAACCGAGCTGCACTTAAAAGAAACTCAGAAAATCACGAAAACCGTCTTAAAACGTTATAAGTATCCCGAAGTTCATAAAAACATAAATTCCGAAATTTTGAAACAATTTCTAAAATGCAATTTATACCCGCTTTTCTCAAATAAACGAACCAACGCGCGGGTAAAATTAATTCCGAGAATTCCCAAAATGATTTTAAAATTCCCAGAATATTCCCAACTTAAATATATATGAGTTTCATAATTTCTAAGGATTTCCTGAATTAAATGTAGATTTTACAAATTAATAAAATCAGAAAATCATACAGGTCTAAATAATTGATGAAATATTGATTTCTCAATTTTATAAAGTCCTAAAAATGATTATTGAGATTATAAAGTCATAAAAAGAATTTTAGGGGCAATCCAAGTATTTATGAAAATAAAACTGCAATAATACCATTTTTAACAACGATACAACATCATACAATTCACTAATTAACCCCGCAATTCAATTCCATACACTAGTAATCACATACACATAGTGACAAAGTAATAACCCACTGACTTAACCCACACAATCATTTTTATTTAATTATTTATTTCATAATTATACATTTAAATAATAAATAAAATATACGGGTCGTTATATCCTTGCCCCCTTAAAAAGATTCTGTCCTCAGAATCTGATTTAACTAAACAAGTGAGGATATTTGTCAAGCATATCTGACTCTAACTTCCAGGTTGACTTTTCTACTCGGGGATTTATTCATCGCATACTCGCTATAGATATAAATTCATTACTGAGGACTCACTTGTCCCTTCTGTTCAACTTAACCAATCTCTTTCAGGGTAAAACTTTTGCCTATACCACAATCCTCATTCTATATATTCATATTCTTTCGATGCAAATACGCTTTCTCTATTTCTCTAACCCGGGCTGTTTCAACTATTTTCCGAGTCAACACCACCACACTCTTGATGTACTAAATTAATTCAGGACTTAACAATGTCTCTACTTCCATTTTCTCTCACTAGGGTGAGGACCCACACTTATGTCCATACAACACTTCACAAAGTAACATTCTCGTATTAACATGATAACTATTATCATAGAAACTCAATCCATAGTAGGTGATTATCGCGGTTTACATTTTAAACCCATCATATATATACTCTCCACATATCTTATATTTTCTGAATCATCTTCTTACTTTGATCCTCTGTCTAAGGGTGATAGGTAATACTGATTTTCAAGTTAACTTCCAACATCCGATCACTTCTTACTCATTTCCATCAGTTAAGGTTGGGAAATAATCTTATATACTAACTTCTCACCACCTTTAGATACTCAACTTTAATTTCCACAGTTTCCAATTCTTGATTCATAACTTCTTCTTAACATTTCTTGATTCCTTCCATTCCTTTTGACTAAAAAGTGATCTCATACAACTATTCTCCACTATCTCCAGGTACTTGAATCTTCAATTTCTCACTTCTTCCACTCTTCTGTCTACTCCTCAATGATCTTAATAATAGTCAATTTTCTTTTCTACTCAAGACATCTATCCCTGAATGGACCCTTCCTGGTAGATAGTCACTTAAACAACCATGGCTCATAATCAATTTTAATCGAGTTCTCATACTTTTGAAGCTTAGTATACAATTCCTACTTCTCAACCTTTCATAAACACTTCTTTAGGCTTTCAACTTGCCCTTCCTTAGCCCTTAGATGGGCGAGGATGTTATCAATAAATACGATTATACCATGCTAGTACTCGTAATACACCATATTCCTTAATTCCTTATAGACAACTGATACACTCGTTACTCCACCCATTATCACCAAAATTTACAGCGCTCATAACCCATTCTAATCACAATCTTTGGTATGTCCTCAGGCTTACCTTTAGCTGACAATAGTCTAATCTTAGGTCTTCCTCCAAAAACCAACACATTCCTTTTATGAATAATCAATTATTGCCCTGGTTCCTTATCAGAGTCTTGAGCAGCTGAACTTTTAATCACATTACAAGTCTTAGCCTTGGCTGTATCGGACGTCAAACCTTTTGATGCACTACCTCCAATGCTATCTCGGGAAGTACTTCTACAATTCTTGGCAACATGCCCTACCTTGCCACAGTTATAATAGACGACTCCTGGATTTTCCACCTTACATTCTGACGCATAATGTCCCTTTTGACTACACCTAAAACATTCAGTGTTTGCCTTACACCTTCCACCATGCCTCTTACCGTATTGCTTACACTCCGATATAGGCGATTTAATTGAGTTGGCCTGATTAGAGCTAGCTGAGGTGTTACTAATTCTATTTAAAGAAATACTTTCCTCTCTAAATTCTTTATTCTTACTCCTTCCAACATTTTTATGAGACTTCTGACTGGATCCTTCTTGACCTGATGCTTCTTCCATATCATCAATCTTTCGCTTCTTATCTTCTCATTCTCTAGCGTTTAACTTCTGATCTAATTCAATTACTAAGGCGGCATGAACTACGGAAGGATACGTTTTGAGTTGCAATGCCACCACTCCACTACGAATTTCAGGCTTCAATCCTTGTTGAAACCTCCTTGCCTTCTGAGCTTCAGAGCACACATAATCTGGTACAAATCTAGCCAACTGTGTGAACTTAGCCTCATACTCAGCTACACTTCTGTCACCTTGCTTTAGTTCTAGAAACTCAATTTCCATTTGGTTCCTTACACATTCAGGAAAATACTTATCCAAAAATAACTCAGTAAACCTAGCCCATGAAACAGGGCCTTCTCCTTCTAACACTTTGGTTGACTCCCACCAGTAATTTGCTTCATTTTTCAAGAAATAGCTCGCATAATCAGTCTTAAGATTCTCACTTACTTGAACAAGATTAAAAGATTTCTCCATCTCTTTTAACCATGCTCCAGCAGCTACTGGATTAGGTTCACCTTTAAACTCAAGAGGGTTAACATTCTGAAAGGATTTGAAACTAGCACTTTGGTTCACTCCTTGTTGTTGCTGCTGCAACAGTAGTTGATGTTGCTGAACCTGTTGAATTAACTGCAACTGTTGTTGCTGCTGCTGACGCAATAAGTCTAGAATTTCATTTATAGCTAGACTCTCCATAAAACTACTATTATTTCCTTTAGACTGGGTAGCTTTCTTGGGTGACATCTTCCTGAAATATATAAATGAGTTTATTCAATAACAAAAATATTTAACAAAAGGTATCACCGTTTAAACGGTGCACCTGTATCAGGAAAATGCTGACCAATCACAGTACCCATGTCTTTAATATCGGGGTCCATTTACAAAAGAAATTTAGATTAGCAGCATTAGCAACAATAGCAGTAACAGAATCAACAACAGTTCAAGAAATCAAAAATACAAAGAAACTAAATATCGTAGCACGGTTCCTCAATGTAACAGCAACTAACCAACTTCCCATCACTACTCAAGTACAACATCTAAATTTCTCCAACATACCACAAAAGTCGGCTGAATATATTAGTCATATACTATGTAGAACAAGCCAATAAATCGAGTCAAGCTTAAGGGACACTGACTCCACTAAGCGTCATCGTCCATGTTTCAACCAATCCTTCTTCTAAGGATGATTTCCTGTCACCCGAAAGTAGCCCATCACCCATTGATTTACTTTTTCTGAAGCTATAATTCCATCATTAGGTCCTGAACACTCACGATTACCATTATTCCCAAGTAGTAACTTGATATAGGACTCTCGTTCTTTTCAACAGTTGCTCTTACTTGCTTTCCATAACGAGAACCATCTAATCGCAAAAATTCATTTCTATAAAATATCCAATGAAATTTTCGGCTCAAGGGAATCGAATAAGAAGAAATAATGAAGAAGAAAATGTAGGTATGACTGAGAGCAACCATACAAGTACATAAGATGGCCAGTCTTAGTACCATACGGTCACAACACATAACTCGGTGGCGTCCCACCAGACCCTTTTGTCACCAAGACAAATGGTCAATTCATATGCATTGTTTGCCCCAATCAACCGAAAAGTCACCAAGGAAAAGAACAATATTCAGATAAGAAATTCACAAATAGAAAAGAAAGAATTAGATTTATAAGGAGATCAACAAGACCCTAAGTAGCTTACCTCGGGTTCACAACTTTCTCACAAGAAAGATAAACAACTTATGGAATAGGAAACAATTACTCTGGAGATAAGATACATTTAAAGGAAGAAATAAAAGAGTTCAACGATATCACTTCCCATTCTGATCCACATTCACTACCAACATAGTCGTCATAATAGCCCCGAACTATTATCATAATATCTGAACTCACCAGGGTTACACCATCGGGCCAATAACATTCCTTGATACAGAAAATGCAATATTTAGAAATAATGGGGGCGTCTTCTCAGCTAACACAACAAGAGCCCGCTCAATGCTGAATCTTCGCAATCAGACTCGTTTTCTCGAGGGAAAACTAGAAATCTCTACCGAACGTTATTAATAATAGATATACGAAGGGAATATACTCTAGGTAAGGGCAGTTCCAGTCAATCCTCAACAAACGTCAGGGTTACACTTCCGAAACCCTTGACTAAACTCATAGACTCGCTCTTCTGATTGAGTTGCTGACTCACATCTACACATAACCCTTCTTGCACTCTTCTGACTCCACTCTTAACATAAATCAGGGACTCAAACCTGTAGCTCTGATACCAACTGTGACGGCCTCAACCCCGGGGTCAGGGGTTGACGTCAACAACAACAATAATAACAATTGTAAATCAATCTAAAACATAACTACGACCCCTTTACCAAGACCTTTTCCAGGTTTAAGTATGATTTAGGTTACAACTAACAAGAACCAACCTACTGCAATCGCCTGACGCAGCTAACCTAACACAGAAACTCAACAGACCACCCTTGGTCCAGCACAACCAGCTCAAAGGAGTCTGACACGAAGGGAACTGGAACCCTGCCCTGACTGCCACGCGAAAATCTCCTAGGCATCTACAATACATGTAAAATATTCTGCAAGGGTGAGCAATTGCTTGCTCAGCAGCACCACTATATGAATAACAAGCAAGACAGTTTAAAGTAAAACAGTTATAGGAACAGGATTCATAACTCGTTAGAAACATGTAAAACAGGTATAAACTGGATATCAAAACTAGCATGCTCTGTAAAATAACAACATCAGTAGTGTGCTGTGTATAAATACCAGAGTTTAATTTTAACATGCTATCTTCATTTTCAAATCCACTGTATAATACAGTTGTTCCATTACGGAACCATAAAACCATCTGTCCCGTTACGGGGACCCAAGATCATTTGTTCCGTTACGGGAACCATAAAACTTGTCCCATCGCAGGTTCTATAAAATTTGTTCCTCTCCGGGAACCTCAAAATCACTTTGATTTGTTAAACAATTTCAAACTGAACCAATCAAATCTATTGGACGTTAACGGATGAAGATAGCTGATCAGTCTACCCTCACCGGACAGCGACTAGCGGCCGTCCAGAAATAGAATGTGTTCCGGAACTTGGGAAAAGACTAGCTAGGTCTTTCCCTCACACTGGACTAATCGGTTAAACAGAATGCATAACCCAATTAGCCACTTACGCAACCTCATGCTGGGCCGTTACCGAATAACGGGCCTCTTACGCAACTCCAATAGATTAATCGAATTCCCTTTTTGCCTTTTTCCAAAGTTCCACGACATAGGTGGATCAAAACATTCTCTTTATCCAGTTTCCAAAATCACTATAACCTATCTCTTTTTATATTTTCAAAACCAATTCTGTCACATCACACTATTCAAATCCTCTTTTCATTTAAATCACATTTAGAGATAGGTGTTTTCAGAAGTTAATTTTCCCCAAAACATAATTTTAACAACATTTTCAAATGTGGGGAATACGTAACTTAAAACATTTCTATTCCATTACGAAAGTACAATATTTAGTTATTCACATATACTGAACCATAAAAGAATGGTCAGGGGTACTTGCCTTGCAGGGCTTTACCACTACTACCGATCAACCTTGGACTAACTTGAACACTCGGCTATATCGCCTTACTATCAGACTATCCTGGATCCGACTTCAACGTTCAGGTCCTTCGTTTGGAACCTTGATATGCTTGTCGACTGTCACTAGGTTATCTCTAGTTCGACTTACTTCTGGAGTCCTTCAAATAGAACTTACAGAGCCGAAATACCCTATGTTAGACGTCTAGGTATGCTTGACATATCCTCGACACCAATTCTACCCAACGATCTTCAAACCCGATTTGTAATTATATACATTATTACAATACAATAACACATCCAACAGTCAGGGTTCACGTTCTCGAGACTCAGTTCGGTTTTCATTTTCAGAAAATACATATACTCGTCATTTTACGAAATTAGGGTTACTGGATTTTGACAAAACATTCACCACAATACACTATCAGGTTCCGCACAGAATATATATATACTTATTTATACTCGTTCGACGTTCAGATAATTACAGGGTATGACCCGAATTTCTGAATTTAATTTCCAAAAATTCGGGCAGCACCTCCACTGTTTATCGGCCTACCCGTCGAACAACTCGACGTCAACATACAATAACAACCACATTAATTCACAATCACAATCCACCCAGTGTCATCTCTGAAATTTACTTCACAAATCCCAATCTTCAATTCCACCAATATATTATTATTCGTACTTTATATTTTATTCGTACTTATTTATTTGAAAATATTAGGACTCAGATATACATCATCATCATCCACCGTCCGCTCGTCGAAATTCATCGCGGACGGCGGTAAAATTCGTCGGTGCCCGAATAATTCTGGGTTTCCACACGAAATTTCACCGATAAATAAATAAATAATTTCCACACGAAAATTACATCACGAATACTAATCAAATTTATTCCTGCAGAAAACAATTAAAACCAAGTTGAATTAACAGAAGCCACGACACAGACACAGCAACAATACACACATACGCGCCCCAGCCACCACGCTGGAAAACACACGGCAGCGGCCGGAAATAAAAAACATACGGCAGAACCGGAATAGAAGACAAGAATCGACCTGCAAAAACGCCACAATCACTTTAACTGAGATACACACACGCATAAGCATATGTATATATATACACTAATAATCCCGACTGAACCAAGGCCGAATGGCCGGAACAGAGCAGGGTACCGGGAAAAATAACAGCGGCGCTGACGTATTACCGAGAAGCAAATAACAGCTGGAGGAAACAGGGATATAGAGAGATAGCAACGAAATTGAAAATTAAAGAAATTAAGGGGTGAAATTGAGAGTACATGAGAGATTACCCCCCTGAGATTTTCGATCCAACCGAGAGAGAAATAACAGGATAAGAATATACATACTTATCTACTTGCATATATTTTATTTATTTTATTCCCTGTATCCTGATCTTCTTTTGAACCCGAATTTACCCCGCATTTTTTATTTTACCCCGCATTTTTCATTTTACAGAATAAATGTGCGAATGAAAACAATCTAAAAAATTACCAAATAGATTTTAAAATTCTAATGATAAAAAAAACTAGTAAAATAAATTTTCCGTAATTTTAAACTATTTTTGAAACGCAACTCGGACCCGCATTTAACGATTAATCAACCAAGCTGCACTTAAAACAAATTCAGAAAATCACGAAAACCGTCTTAAAACGTTATAAGTATCCCGAAGTTCATAAAAACATAAATTTTGAAATTTTAAAACAATTTCTAAAATGCAATTTATACCCGCTTTTCTCAAATAAACGAATCAACGCGCGAGTAAAATTAATTCCGAGAATTCCCAAAATGATTTTAAAATTCCCGGAATATTCCCAACTTAAATATATATGAGTTTCATAATTTTTAAGGATTTCCTGAATTAAATGTAGATTTTACAAATTAATAAAATCAGAAAATCATACAGGGCTAAATAATTGATGAAATATTGATTTCTCAATTTTATAAAGTCCTAAAAATGATTATTGAGATTATAAAGTCATAAAAACAATTTTAGGGGCAATCCAAGTATTTATGGAAATAAAACTGCAATAATACCATTTTTAACAACGATACAACATCATACAATTCACTAATTAACCACGCAATTCAATTCCATACACTAGTAATCACATACACATAGTGACAAAGTAATAACCCACTGACTGAACCCACACAATCATTTTTATTTAATTATTTATTCCATAATTATACATTTAAATAATAAATAAAATATACGGGTCGTTATATCTATGATCCATATGACCTTCTTCATTTTTCCCTGCACATAATGAGTTTTAAGTGTGTTTAGCAACCCAAGCAGTGTTGGGTACTTTCTTCTTGTTAACTGATTTAGCAAAAGTACAGTTAGAAGTCTTAGAAAGAATAGCATTCATAGATATTTGTGCATTTTCCCTTGCAGCTGTAGATCTAATACTAACTTCTTTGAGATCTACTCTCAGCTTGTCGCAACTTTTCGTTACTTTTAAGTTACAGGGATGCAGTCAAACTTATCATAAAATGAATAGGGATCATTTGCCTTGGCTTTATTATACTTGTAGGCTCCTTCAGCTGGCTTGCTAACAACCTTTTTATAAAGGTGAGTTAGGTGATTCAGAGAGCCACACTTTTCACATTTCTTCCTTGGAGCATCTGCAACATAACCAAAATTATTGCTTTTGTTTATCCCAATCTTCCCATTTCTATTCTTCTTCTTCTTTCTTGCATCTTCAGTTTTTGTTTCCTTGACAGATATCTTGGAATCTTGGTTATCCATGAGAACCTTTTTAGCTTTTGAAGTTTGAGCTATTTCTGCAATTTTCTTCTCATTGTCTTTATCAGTAATTTCTTGCTTTCTGATCAACTCCTATTCACTGAAATCTACTTCACATGCTTTGAACATAGGTGAACCAACCTTTTTCAGCACAGCTGGAACATCTTCATTTTCATTATTTCCCTTTTTCACCTACAACTTTCTTCTTGTTGTTCAAGGCATCATAATCAAGACCGATAGCATTATTTGCACATGGCTTGTTCTTCTCATGGTATTGTCCAACCAACTTAGATGCATTCCTGAAGGATTTCAAATTGACTCCATTCTTTTCTAACTTTTCCCTTAACACAGCTTCAATCTCATTTGCACACTTGAGCTTGTTCTTCAAATATGCATTTTCTTGTTTCACAACTTCAAGCTCTACCAACAATAACTCAGTTTCTTGTTTCTCATTTTCAAGCTTCTCATTTATCTTTGTCATTCTTCTAACTTCTTGATTAGCAGCAACCATACTTGTATGAATGTGAAATATTTATGTGCTCATCTTTTCTACAGTTTCCTTATATTGACTCACATTTAAATCAATGGTGGTAAGAGTTGGTACCTGTGTTTTTGATGAGGATGACTCTCCTTGCTCCAAGGACATAAATGCATAATTTCTAACTTCCTCATCTTCATCATTATCAGAATCATCTCAACTCTTTCCCTCTGCAATATAGATTTTTCTTTGCTGTTTCTTTAGAAGAGCTTCATACTTTGCTTCCAGTTCAAGATAAGCTTTGTCTTTCTTTGCTTTCTTGGGTTTCCTGCATTCTGTAGCAAAATGGTCTAGCTCATCACAGTTGTAGCACCTTATCTTTGATCTTTCAACAGATCCAGTTTTGTAACCATTTTTGCTATCAGATGTGTACTTCCCTTTTCCTTTCCAGCTTATGTCTTTGTTGAATGATTGTCCTTTACCCTTGAAGAATCTTGGCTTCTTTACTCTAATGTTAGATAACTTTCTTACCAGTAGGCCATTGACTGATCTAGCTCATCAAGTTCATCCAGGGTGTAGAACTCATCTTCTTCCAATTCCAGTATGACTTGTTCCTGTGAATCATTGTTTCTTTGCTCACTTGTTGAGGCAACTGGAGTCTGGGATCTTGACTCATCATTAGAGGTCTGTATTTAATTGACAATTAGAGCACTTGAACCATCTACAATATGCCCTTGACCAGCTCTTAATGATTTCCTTTGAATCATTTCTAATTCATATATTTTTAAGATTCCATATAGAACTTCTAAAGTTATTCTGCTCAAGTCTCTCCCTTCTCTGATTGCTGAAATTTTCCGTTCCAAATGATCAGGGAATGTGAGCAAAAATTTCAAGTTCACTTCTTCATCTTCATAATATTTATCATGCAGCTGCAAGTCATTAATCAGCTTGTTAAACCGTTCAAACACATCAGTAATACTTTCCTTTGGCTTAGCCATGAACCCTCATACTGTGAAATCAGTATCCTTCTTTGATTTGACCTAACTTCCTCCGAACCATCACAAAGTATTTCAATCTTCTCCCAGATTTGTTAGCAGTGTCACAGTTGACAATGTTATTGTACATTACATTGTCAAGTGACTCTATCAAGATCAGCTGCAAGCCACTGTCTAGGGAGACTTTTTCTTTCTCAGGCTGAGTGTACTCTGAAGGATCTTTAGAAGCATAGTGAGCTGGAATGACCATATCTCCATCTGTAGATTCCTCAACTCTTACCATAGGAGTGAAAGGCCCATTCTTGAGAATCTGAATATATAATGGATTGGCCATCCTGATAAACAACAACATTTTCTTCTTCCAAAGAGTGTAGTTAGTCTTATCAAAAGTAAGGATTTTGATGCTACTGATTTTCTGTGTATACATTCTTCCAAGATCTTGAATCTATTTACTTTCAGATTTTGCTCTGATACCACTTGTTAGATAATGAATCATGCACATAGGGGGGTGAATGAGTTTTTCTGCTTTTCTTGAAGTGTTTATGGTGATGAACAAAGTAAATTAAAATCTTGTTGTTAAATGTGTTGGTGCTGAATTTAGACAGATAAAACAGTGAACACAAATATTTCAAAACTCACTTAATTTTATATTAAAATTAAGAATGTTTTGCTATAAAATTTCTAGGATCTTTTTTGATAAAGATCTTAGCTTCTTGCTTGAGAGAATACAAGATTTTTCTGATCTAAATTGTTACAACTCACAAAGTATCCAGTGTTTACTTTATAGAACAGTAAACACTGGTTATTACACAGCATCCATTAGCATGTACTAAACCCTATTTTTGGATAATCAAATCTTTCTATTTCTGGATTAGTGTATCTTTGCTAATCTTACATGCCTGTAACTTTACTTTTCCAGTTAATCTTGGCCTTTATTCTTGTACTCTTCAAGATGCTTTTGTAGACTTGTCAATCCAACTGATTAGATTGTTTGTTGATTGATAATCTTGGATATTGAACTGATCTACACTTTGTACTTTGAGTTTTACCTCGAGATCTCTAGTTTGTATATAGAGAACTTTACATCTCGATAAGTATATTGGCTTATCGAGATCTCTAATCACTCTATAGTTGTTCTGACTTATCGAAGTCTCTGAGTTCTCTATAAGAGAATTTGGCTAGTCGAGATCTCTCATCTTCATATCTTCACTTTTGCTTATCGATAACTCTGAGTTTTCTAGTGACAAATTGGCTTATCGATAACTCAGAGTTCTCTAGTTACAAATTGTCTTATCGATAACTCTGAGTTCTCTAGTGAAGAAATGACTTGTCGATATCTCCATTCTTGATGTCTTCAAATTGGCTTCTCAATATCTCTCATCTTCATGTCTTCACTTTTGCTTATCAATAACTCTGAGTTCTCTAGTGACAAATTGGCTTATCGATAACTCATAGTTCTCTAGTGAGAGATTGTCTTATCGATAACTCTGAGTTTTCTAGTAGCTTTCCTGACTTCTCGATAAGTCATTCAGGAGTTCTCGAATGACTTCTCTATAACACTTAATCCGTGACTTGTAGAGATCTTGACTTAAAATATTTTTCCCAAAACAGATTTATTCAACTCCAAGCTTCTTCATAATTCTTCTAAGGCACGATCTCATGATCTTCTTTCAGATAGAATTCTTAGGCTTGATACTATTTACAGAAAAAGACTACAGTCTATCCTTGAAAACTTTTACAGACTTAAGTGATACAATACAAAATGCAAACTTAGATTACAATACAACTTACTTAGGGTTGTCAATTTGACTTAGTCTTGTTATTGTACAGGAATGTCTTGCACAACACTTGCTACTAGTAAGACCACTGTCTTGTAAAAGTTCAAGAGCATATTTTTCCTGATTGAGATAAAAACCAGTAGTGGATCTGGAAACCTCAATGCCAAAAAAATATTTGAGAGGCCCAAGATCCTTAAGTTTGAACGGAGAATTGAGATAGAGCTTGACTTCAGAAATGAGAGCCCCAGGCAAAACAATAATTAAAATGCCATCAACATAGATTAACATTGCCACAAATTCATCATTTGTTTAAAGTATAAACAAACAACTATCATATTATCAATGTGAGATCGAGAAAACTTGTATCATTTCAAAGATAAGATACAACAAACTAACATTTGGGAGCTTGTTTGAGTTCATACAGAGACTTGATAAGTTTGTAGACGTAAACTGTGACATCTGAAGGGCAATGAGAGGAAAGGGAAGCATAACCAAATGGAATATCCATATAGATAGTGTCTAAGAGATCATCATTCAAAAAAGTATTGTTAACATCAAGTGGATAAACTGCCCAATGATTAACAGTTGCCTACTTTCCTTTCATGCTCGAGCCCGACTTAAGTAAATTACTTAACAGTGATCACTTTGGTAACTTGTGCATATGCATCAAAGTAGTTTACCATGAGTTTGTGTAAAGTCTCGAGAAACCAGTCGAGCTTTATAGCATTCAACTGAACCATCTAGTAGATACTTGACCTTAAAGAGCCATTTACAATCAATTATTTGATGATCAGGAGGTTTTAAGACTAATTCCCAAGTAGGATTCCTTTAATTGACATTAATTTCAACTTTCATGACTTGAAACCAATAAGAATATAAAGTAGCTTGTTGAAAGGCATGATGTATGGGAATTTTAGAAGTAACAGTAAGATAAGCTTGATATTTAGGAGAAATATAGGAATCAGACAGATAATTATGAAGAGTGTTATATATATTTGATAATGGCATGACTAATGTGATTTATGTTTAGTTTACAGATCTTACTTAAACAGGACAAATTAGTACTTAACTGAATTCAGCACTTATACAGAAGTCAGAACTTAAGTCATCAGTACTTAAGGTTCAGAAGATATTTATCAGAAGATAATATTAGGACTTAAAGGAAACGTTCAGATAAGGAAGGCAGCTGATTCACAGGAAGAGAAGATCGAGACAAACATAAGAAGAGATATGAATGAAGATGGAATTCTATGAAGAATAGAATACTTGGAAGAAAAGATATCTGATTGATATATTTTAGGAAGAAGAATTATATTCCATATCAATTAGTGATTATCTTGTAACTGTGTAGTATATAAACATAAACATAGGGTTTACACTATAAGTGTTATCACAATCGAGAAGATTATTCTTTAAAACCCTAGCAGCTCTCGTGATATTTATTCATCACTGAGAGAGGACAGTTCCATACTGTAACAGAGTTTATTGTTTTGAATAAAGTTTGTTTTCTGTTACTTGAGTTATTAAAGTTCGATTTGATTGTGCTATACACTGTATTCACCCCCCTCTACAGTGTGTGTGACCTAACAAGTGGTATCAGAGCCTATCTGTTAACACACAAACAGTTTAAGATCCAAAAACAATCATGTCTGAAGTAGAAACTCCAACTAAGCCCACCAAAGCAGAAGAACCTCCAAAGAAACAAATTCAAAGCCGATATGAGACTATTAGAGTTCCCATATTGAGACCATCTGAATATCCCATATGGAAGGTGAGGATGACCATGTTTCTGGAAGCTACAGATCCAGAATATCTTGATAGAATCAAGGAAGGGCCTCACAAATCAACCAAGCTCGCTGTTGCAGTTGCAGGTGAAACAACAAAGTCTGTACCAAAGGAGAAGAGTGATTACACTGCTGAAGATATCGCATCAATTGCTAAGGATGCTAAGGTACGACACTTACTGCATAGTGCTAATGATAATGTAATGTCAAACAGGGTAATAAACTGCAAGACTGCAAAGGAGATATGGGATGCCTTGAAAACAAGATGTCAGGGAACGGATACGATTAAGAAGAACAGGAAGACAATACTCACTCAAGAGTATGAACACTTTGACTCAAAGGCTAATGAGTCATTGACTGATTTATATGATAGATTTGTCAAACTCTTGAATGATTTGTCACAGGTTGATAAGGAGTATGATCTTGAAGATTCAAACCTTAAATTCCTGTTAGCTCTTCCTAAATGCTGGGATTTGAAGGCAACAACAATAAGAGACAACTATAATCTTGATGAAACAAATCTTGATGAAATTTATGGAATGCTCAAGACTCATGAACTTGAGATGGAACAAAGAAGCAAGAGGAAAGGAGGAAAGTCAAAGACAGTTGCTCTTAAGGCTGAAGAAGAATCCCCCAAGGCAGCTACCTCAAAGAAAGACAAGGGTAAAGCTCTCTTCACAAAGTCTGATACTGAGTCATCAAGTTCTGAAAGTGATGATGACTCAGAATCTGAAAGCTTGCCTGAGACGGATGCTGATGAAGAGATGATGAAGCTGTGTGCTCTTATAGTGAAATGAATCATAAAGATTGCATATAGGAAGTTCAGGAAGGGAAAGAAGTTTTCCAGGAAAGGCACAAGTTCTGATAAGAAGAATTTCAGAATATCTGAGGGCAGAGGAGGAAAGTCTAACAGAGGAGATTATACAAATGTTAAATGCTACAACTGTGGTGAGAAAGGCCACATATCTCCTGATTGCAAGAAAGTGAAGAGTGATAAAGGCAAGGCTCTTGTCACAAAGAAGAAAAGATGGACAGACACCTCAGATTCTGAAAGTGAGGAGAATTATGACCTGATGGCAAATGCTGATTAGGCAAGTGCTGAAAGCAATTCTGAAGCTGCTGAATTAAAGGTACCTCAAACTACTTATGCCTTTCATACTGATGATATTAATGAGTTGAGAAGATATCTTAAAACCATGTTCATTAGTTATAGAGATCAAACTTTAACATGTGAAAGATTAACTTCTGAAAATATTGCTTGCAAAAAGAGGAATGATTATTTAGAAAAAGAGTTAGTCATGCTCCATCAAACTCAGAAAGATAGAGATGATGCTTTCTATGTTAGGGATGAAGTGCTTAAAATGAATGAATCTCTAAAAGCCGAGTTAGAAAAGAAAAGAGAGATTATCAGGACTTGGACTAACTCTGGCAGAACAACTCAGAATTTGTTAAGTAGTGAAAACTGGAAAGAGGGCTTAAGTTATGGAGAGGATAAGAATGATAAAGGAACTGTAGATATTAAGCCTGTAGTTGTTAAACAAAAGCCAAAGTTAAAACCTGTTAAGTTTGTAGCTGTAAAGTCTGATACTGAGAAATCAGAAGTTAAGAAGGAATTAACTTCTAACAAACTAAAACAGGAAAAGACAACTAAAGTAAACGTAGGCTTAATGACTAAGAAGCAGCTTAAGCATAAGCTGAAAGATGTTAAGAATGCAAACAAGGTAAAATCACCTAGGAAAAATAGGAATGGAAAGGAAGGTGTGAATAAAAGCAATGATTATAAGCCTGTTCCTGATGCTCCTAGGAAAATGTGTCATAACTGTGGAAGTTCTAACCATCTGGCTTCTTTTTGCAGGAAGAATAAGAACATAAACTCCTTACCTTCAAAATTAGGAGTTAAGAGTCAGTCTGTTAGATATAAGCCACAAAATCCTTGTTTTCATTGTGGTAGTTTATGGCATTCCATTTATACTTGTAAGGAATATCATAGTTTGTACTATGATTATTATCAAATAAAACCTTCTTTAAAGAAAGTTACCATTGTTCCTTCTAGTGTAAGTTCTGATTCAAAGTCTGATAGTGTAAATTCTGATAAGAAAAATGTTAACATAAACTCTGATGCTAAATCCGCTGCAAATGTTAACAGACTTAATAAGGCCAAAGGATCCTAGCATCTCTGGGTCCTTAAAACTAATCATTAGTGGTCTTTGTGATTGCAGGGCAACAGGAAAAACATCCTAGTTCTGGACAGTGGATGTTCAGGACATATGACTGGAAACAAAGCCCTGCTATCAGACTTCGTGGAGAAGGCTGGCCCAAGTGTTTCTTATGGAGATGGCAACATTGGAAAAACTTGGGATATGGCAATATCAATCTTGGGAATGTCATCATTAAGGAAGTAGCTCAGGTCTCAGAACTTAAACACAATCTGTTGAGTGTTAGTCAAATCTGTGACAGAGGTTATCATGTGGATTTCTTTGAAGAACACTGTGAAGTTGTAAGTAAATCTACAAGCAAAGTTGTTCTGAAAGGATACAGGTGTGGTAACATCTATGAAGTCAAGCTTTCAACAAGTACTGATGGTTCTGCAATCTGTCTGATGAGTAGAGCATCAATTGAAGAAAGCTGGAATTGGCACAAGAAACTCTCTCATTTAAATTTCAACAATATAAATGAACTAGTCAAGAAAGATCTTGTGAGAGGACTGCCAAAGTCAGTATTTCCTCCTGATGGTCTTTATGATTCTTGTCAGACGGCTAAACAAAGGAAATCTTCATTCAAGAGCAAGACTGAATCATCAATTCTTGAGCCTTATCACCTACTATATGTTGATCTATTTGGTCCAGTAAATGTCATGTCTATTGCAAAGAAGAAATATGCTATGGTCATAGTGGATGAGTTCACCAGATACATATGGGTGTATTTTTCGCACACAAAAAGTGAAACTGCATCTCTCTTGATTGATCATGTCAAGAAACTGGATAAATTGGTCAAAGACTCAGTGAAGATAATAAGAAGTGATAATGGTACTGAGTTCAAGAATTTGATAATGGAAGAGTTCTGCAAAAACCATGGAATCAAGCAGGAATTCTCTGCTCCTGGAACTCCACAGCAAAATGGAGTTGTTGAAATAAAGAATAGAACTCTTATTGAAGTTGCACGAACAATGCTTGATGAAGCAAAGCTTCCAACCTATTTCTGGGCTGAAGCTGTGCAAACTGCTTGTTTTACTCAAAATGCAACACTAATTAACAAGCATGGAAAGACACCATATGAGATGGTGAAGAAAAAGAAGCCAAATCTAAAGTATTTTCACGTGTTTGGATGCAAGTGTTTTGTTCTTAAGACTCACCCTGAACAGCTGTCTAAATTTGATCTAAAAGCTGATGAAGGAATTTTTGTTGGGTATCCACTTTCCATAAAAGCCTTCAGAGTCCGTAACTTGAGAACAAGAGTGGTCATGGAATCTATCAATGTCTCCTTTGATGATAAGAAGGTTACTGGACTTGAAGACTTCAATGATCATGAGCAGCTGAGATTTGAAAATGAACACTTAAATTCTGATACTAAAAATCCTGACAGTGTAAATTCTGATACTGCAAACTCTGATGGATTAAGCTCTGATGTTATTGAAACTGTGGTGACTACGCCAAAGGAAAATGCACCTGTGCAGGGGGAGCATACTGAAGAGACAACCACATCTCAAGAAGCATCAAAACAGACAACTAGCTCTTCAAGTTCTGACTCGTCAAGTTCTGATAAGCCAAGTTCTGATAGTTCTGAAAATCTAAATTCTGAAGAATCCAACATAGAGAGCATAGTTTCAGGGGGAGCATCAGAAAATGTTAATGAAGATAGCATGGATCATAGGGGAGCATCCAGTTCTAGAGAAAACCTTCCATCTGCAAGGAAGTGGACTAAATTACATACACCTGATTTGATAATTGGAAATCCTGATGCAGGTGTCAGAACTAGAACAGCTACTTCAAGTGAATGTCTTTACAATTCTTTTCTTTCTCAGACTGAGCCAAAGAAAGTTAAAGAAGCTCTTCAAGATGCAGATTGGGTGCAAGCACTGCAGGAAGAGTTAAATGAATTTGAAAGAAACAAAGTCTGGACCCTAGTGCCAAGACCAAAGAACAGATCTGTTGTTGGTACAAAGTGGGTATTCAGAAACAAAACTGATAGTGATGGCATAATTACAAGGAATAAGGCAAGGCTGGTTGCAAAAGGATATTCTTAACAGGAAGGAATTGATTATGATGAAACATTTGCACCAGTTGCTAGATTGGAAGCCATAAGGATATTTTTGGCTTATGCTGCTCACAAAAAGTTTACTGTCTTTCAAATGGATGTGGAAAGTGCTTTTCTCAATGGAGAATTGGAGGAAGAAGTATATGTTGAACAACCTCCAGGTTTTGTAGATCCCAAATATCCAGATTATGTCTACAGGCTTGATAAAGCACTCTATGGCCTTAAGCAAGCTCCAAGAGCATGGTATGAGACTTTAGCTCAGTTTCTTCTGGAAAGTGGATTTAATAGAGGAACTATAGACAAAACACTGTTCTACCTCAACCATGGAAATGACTTACTTATGGTTCAGATATATGTTGATGATATCATCTTTGGTTCTACAAATGACAGACTTTGCAAGAAGTTTGCCAAACTAATGCAGTCAAGGTATCAAATGAGTATGATGGGGGAACTTAGCTATTTTCTGGGCCTTCAAGTCAAGCAGAATGAAGAAGGCACTTTTATTTGTCAAACCAAGTACACCAGAAATTTACTGAAGAAATTTGGGATGCAAGATTGTTCAAGTGCATCCACTCCCATGGCCACTGCAACAAAACTGGATAAGGATACTGGTAAATCAGTAGATATTACTAATTACAGAGGTATGATTGGCTCTCTACTCTATCTAACTGCAAGTAGACCAGATATCATGTATGCTACCTGGCTTTGTGCAAGATTCCAAGCAGATCCAAGAGAACCTCACTTAACAGTTGTGAAAAAAAAATTCAAGTATCTTACAGGAACAGCTGATCTGGGATTGTGGTATCCCAGAGAATCAGATTTTAAACTAATAGGTTACTCAGATGCAGATTTTGCAGGTTGCAAAATTGACAGGAAAAGCATAAGTGGAAGCTGCCAATTTCTTGGAGGCAGATTGGTTTCTTGGTTTAGCAAGAAACAAAAGTCAATTTCCACATCAAGTGCAGAAGCAGAGTACATTGCTGCAGGAAGCTGTTGTGCACAGATTCTTTGGATGAAGAATCAGTTACTGGATTATGGGTTAACATATTTTAAAATCCCTATTTACTGTGATAATCAAAGTGCTATTGCTATGACAGATAATCCAGTTCAACACTCAATGACAAAGCACATCAGCATTAGGTACCACTTCATAAGGGAACATGTGGATAATGGTACAGTGGAATTACACTTTGTTCCAACAGATCAACAACTAGCAGATATCTTCATAAAACCACTGTGTGAAGCTACTTTTACAAGATTGGTAAATGAACTTGGAATGGTTTCAGGTTCTTTCTCTAAATCTCCTTAGTTTTTGTTCTGATGCATCAGACTTTATGGTCAGTATTTACAGATATTACTTTCCTTGTATATTCTGTGCTTACTTGAAAATTGCTTAAGTACTGATTGTTGTCTGATGTGAATTTCTAAACTCTGATAATGATACTATGTGACTATTCAATCCTATGATGATAACTATGCTACATGCTGACCTAGTAGTCTTCAATATACTAGAGATCCCATGTTAGAAGTAATTATTTCTGTGGAAATCTATTGACATAAGTAAATTCTGATATTGAGCTTAGTTGACTTTACTTTTTCTATCTTATTACTAAGTCAAAAACTAGAATAATGCTTCTCATCTGTTAAGTTCTGATGCTAGTAAATCTGTTGAATGTACTAAGTGCTGATAAAATTCTCTTATCAAAAGAAAAGGGAAAAGAAAAAGAAATAAAAATCAGGTACTCCTTTGAGATCTAGAGTAAAAATGTGGAAGGCACGACCCAAGTGCATTGCTGGTATTAAGTAATATGCATCAGAAAAGCAAATAAATATTTTTCTTGGTGACTTTTCACACTCTATGATTACTGGAGAAATACTCTGATAATAGCATAAATTCTGATAAGCAGTCGTGACTCACTTACACTGAGAAGCCACTGCAAAATGGAATTTAAAAAGATGCACAAAATTAGCACAAGACAGTTGAGGTGGACTCATGCATGAACTCATTCAATAGTATGCTTCAGAATAATGACAGATTTTAAGTAAAGTTTTAGTTATGCCTTATTTCTAAGATGTACTGAAGTGAATCAGACTTTACTCTTTGTCTGATATTTAGCTTAATGTACACACTAACACTCCATATAAATGTTGAAAATTTTTGTGGTGATCCATGTTGTTGTAGATGAACAGTTTATGTGTCAGATTGCATAAATTCTGAGGACAGGTTCTGTTGAACATTCTGATGATTAAGTTCTGAAGAATCGATATCAGAATTTGGGTGAAGAATTACGGAGATAGGCATTCATTTTTCGAGTTCAGAAATCATATTCTGATGACTGTTAAGTTCTGATATAAGTCTAAGTTCTGATATTAAATTCTGACCCTTTACTTGACTTATTTGTGGTTACAATTTGAAACAGTCTCCTTTTTCAATCAGAATATGTTTGGGCAGAATATTAATAGTCAATCTAATTAGGGTTAGTAGAACACGTACATGTACAATAATTTTTACTTGTTTCTTGTGCGCATTAAACCCTGTCTTACACTTCCAATGACTGTTTTTCGTCTTCCCAGTCTAGGGAGACGGGGTAGAATTATTTCTACCTGTCCGCATTAAATTATCCATGCGTCTCCTGGCATTCTATTGCCTATATAAACAAACACCTCCTTCCAGCTAAACATTATTCCCTTCCTCAAACACTTACTCTCTTTTTCCCTCATATACACAACATCATGGTTAACTATAATATGTTTTTAAACTATGAGACCTTCAACATGGAGTTAAGCCGTGAGGGATGGCAGCAGGAATGGCACGTGACTGTCATTCCTGATGAGATTTGGGGCTCGGTTCCCCAGTAGGTTCTCATACACCTCCTGTTCTTTTACATGGACTACCATCGCCATCTGGAGCGATTGGAGGAGGAAAGGCTGGAAGCTCTCCGCCAGCAAGAGGGAATCATCTGACTCGCTATTCTTTTTGTAGAGAGTAGGAAGAAGAAATAAATTATTTTCTTCTTCCTGTTTTTCTTCATCGTCAGCCTTGCCCTGCTTCTTAAGCTAGGACTAAGGCTGTTGATGTTAGGATTAGAAGCTTAGTACAGTCTTGTAATTCTCTGATGTAATTTCAATTTCATGAATGTATTCTCTTAATATATTAATGAAATTTCTTATTTTTGTAAGATTTTGTCTCTGAGATGTTTGCAGATTTACTGCACTATTAAATCCTGATATATCCATGTTCTGATGATCATTTTAATCATTGATTTAAATTAAGTTCTGACTTTAAAATATCAGTACTTATTTACTTGATTTATTTTGGTCATTCTCACACTTGAAATTTATTTTCAGAATTTTGGTTTTGCAGTGAAAATAATTGAATAAGTGGGAACAATTTAAATTTTGAATTAAAACTGACTTACCTCAATTAATGGGATTACTGGGTAAGTGGAACGGTTTTTCCTTGAAAACCTGCATGTGATAAGTAATGATTACTGTTTTCCAGTGCCCCTTAACTATTCATTATTGCTGCATGTCTGACAAGTGTCCAATGGTTATATTTTTTTTACCAAGTATAAGTAAGAGAGAGAGAAGATTATACAATCTTTTATTTACTTTTACACTTTATCTCTCTTTCTTTGCTTTTACTCTCTTTCATCTCCTGACGTTGGTTTTTCATACAGACATTTTATCAAACACCTAACAGGCACTCTTAATTTTCGATTTTTCTCATGGCACCTAAGGATTTGATCATTGATGGAGCTAAGTTCGTTCCAAATAACTATGCTGCAATTCTCGATCATGATGAAGCTCCGTCTAAGTTGCATTTTGTGCAAGATCTTCTTGCACACAGTGAAATTGGGTATGCATTGACCCAGCCTTCAGTCTTTTCAAGCCAACAAGTTCTGACGTTTTGGGAGACTAGCCATTTTAATACTGGTGGTGCAACTGGTACTCCCAGTATTGTTTTTGAAATGGATGATTCTAAACATGTGGTAACTCCTGGTACAATTCACAAGGCCTTACATTTACCAGAAGGCTGTACTTTTTCAACACCGGAGGAATCAGCTCTACAAAAGTTAATGGACAGTTTGGGGTATGAAAAGAGTTTGGCTAAGCTTGGACAGTTGAAACGGGCAAATATCAGAAAGGAATGGAGCTTCTTCTTCGACTACATCACTAAAGCCTTCAGGAATAAGTGTTCAAACTTTGATGCCATTCCAATAATGAGTCAGCACATCGGGTATGCAATTATTAACCAAACTCATTTTGATTTTGCAAGTGCTGTGATAGGTTTTATTGGGGATAGGATGACAGAGGATAGGAATGTTGTCTACTTTGCTAGATTATGTCAGCTTATATATAATTTTTGTTGTGCTGATGAACCCCAACTTACTACTGACTTATATCCACCTTTTAAACTTGCAAAACGAGCCTTTAATGACTTGGTAAATGCCGATCTTAAGAAAACGGTGGTTAGCCCTTTACAGATTCCTCAGTCTGTAAAACAGATCTTGGTAAATGCTGATCCTGAAATCTATAGATCTGTTTATCCTGATGTCCAACCCACCACTACATCCCAAACACCACAGCAACCATCAGAACATACCACTCATACATCTATACCTCAACCCTCCCTCAGAACATATCTCAAATCATATCTCACAACTTCACAGACAGCTCAACCTTCATCCTCAACACCTATTGTGAAGCCTTCATCTTCCAAGCCCAAGAGGACAAAGACTGTTCCTCAAACACCACAGAAGAGAAGGATGATTGTTCTGAGAGATGAGTCTGATAGTGAGGAACAGGTTTCTGCATCAGAACCTGTTGTTAAAGAAGTTGAGAAAGTTCCTTCTCAGCAAGATTCTGGAATTGGGGGATCTAAGTTTCTCAAAAGGCTTAGGAGAATGACTTCTGTTGAACCTCCCAAGGAATCCCCACCTTCAAAGAGATACAAGAAACAGAGAGCTAAAAGGCCAATTTCAGATGATGAGGAAGCAGCAGCTAAGGAAGGAGATCAGGAATCTCTGATCTCACAAGAACCAGAATTTACTGAAGCCACTGCTTCTCCATTGACTCCAACTCATGAAGCTGCTACAGAAAAGGCCAACACACCATCTGTGTCTCCTGTACATAAGACTGTATCTCCTGTCAACCCAGGCACAAGTGCTGAAATTGATATTCAGAACCTGGTTGTGCCTGAGGTACTTTACTTAGAAGCTCCAACAACAATTCATCCATCAACAACACCTGTTACTGATGCTACTCAAACTCCAGAATTGTCTACTACACCTTCTCTGCATCTAGATGTTGATGATCAGAATATAGGTGAGCATCAGGATATGGCTGTTGATCAGAACTTGGAAATAGATCAGCATTTAGAGGATGATGCTAAAGCCTCGATTGCTTCTCATACTGTTGTTTTATCAGAAGATGCTGATTCTGTAAGTTCTGATGCTGCAAATGCTGATGATACTGGTGATGCTGCTCCAAATGCAGATGCTGATGAAGCAGGTCCTTCAGGACATGCACCTCCACAAACTGTTTCTAAATCTGAACTAGTCAAGAAGTTTGTACAAGGAGAAGCACCAGTACCTTGGAGTGAAACTCCTCGAGGACAGGAGTGGACTAAGGAATGGAACTCAGTTACCTTTGTTCCATCTGAAAAGATTCTTGCTGAGCACTTGGAAAAAGCTGATGAAATGTTAATTAATGATGATTTCAAAACACAGCTTCGAGTCACTGCATTGAGTACTAGACATCTGCAAGGTCTCCATTCAACAACTCATGCAGAGTTACGTCAAGTTAAGGAAGAATTGCTCAAGCAAGATATGACTAGGAAACTTGATAAGAAAAAATTCTTCCAACCTACCTTTGACAGAGTTGCTTACATTGAGAAGACCCAAGCGAAGCAACAGTCTCAGATTGATGATATTTTGAAAAATCAAGCTTCTCAGCAATCTCAACTCGATGAAATCCAAGCCTCAGTGGAATTGCTTGTCTCTCTTATGTTACCTGTTGATGCCAAAAAGGGGGAGAAAGTAATTAAATCCAAATGCAAAACTGATAAGACACTGAAGGGGAAGGATGATGAAAAAGATGACCAGGAAAACTCTGGAATGGGTGGAGGTCATGGTCAAGGTAGAAATTTCTCATCAAGAGGAGCTGGAATTACAAGTCACAGGACAAGTTCTGATGCTGGAAAAAGAATTACTTCTGCTACTGGTAAAAGGATAAGTTCTGATGAACTTTTGGATCTTGATGAAGAAATGTCAAGACAGTTATTTCTTAAGGAAAATCCAGGAATGGACTTGGAGAGTCTGATGGAAGAAGAAGCTAGACTTAAATCAGAAAAAGTCAAATCTATATCTGAAGCTTCTAGTAAAAAGAAACTTCCAAAGCTCAAAGGCATTGTGATAAAAGAAAGGATAAATCCTGAAGCAATCAAAGCTAAATCACAACTGCAGATAGATCCAAGGTCCAAGGGCAAAGAGAAAGTTGGTGAACCTATCAAGGTTTATGTGCCTCCTGTGAATGAAGAAATTACTGATGAAGATGCTGATCTTGCTCTGACTTCAAGAAAAGTTTCTAAGACAACCTCTGACATGGCTCAAGTTGTTCAGAGTCAAGAGATAGTTAGTTCTGATATCTCAAAGAAGCAAGAAACCTCTGACATAGCTCAAGTTAACTTGATATCAGAAGATAAATCAACAGAAACCTCTGACATTGCTCATGTTAAACCTTCAAAGATACTCCTACCAGGATTCACTAAAGCTAAACAGACTCAACCTTTGAAGACTGCTGCAAGTGTTTTTGAAGCAAGATTGGTTACTGGAAAGGAAGCAAGAGATAAAACTGGATTGGGAAGTGCTGATGAAAGAAGAGTACAGAACACAACCAATGATCCAACTTCCTTAAGTGAACCAGGTATTCGAGCAACTCCTGAGAGATTAAATCAACTAGAATCTGTACAAATGGTTTACCATACCTACTTGAAAGAACAAATATTGTTGTACTTCATGACAGATGGTAGGGTTTATCATATAAGGGAAAATGCCATTCCACTGAAGTATTTTGAATAACTGAAACATGTATTATTCTTACTTCAAGTGAATGACAAAATAACAGAAAGTGCGGCAAACTATTTGAAGAATCGGATTCAGAGACAGAAAAGGCTTTATTCTGTTAAGTCTGACAGCATATATCTTCCAAAGTACAGAGATCACAAGGCTGATATTGTTGAGATGAAGCCCAACTCTGCTAAGATTATAACTACATTTCTGGGTTACAGGGCTATGGAATTCAATCTTGAGTCTGACAAAGCATATTTGATCAGACTGGATCAGGACATAAAGAAAGCTAAAATTAATGATCTCAGGGCTGCAATCTTTCAAACTGGTGAAGATTCTGCAGAACTTAAAGATGCTAAAAGGAGGATGATTGATGAACTCAGATATGCTGAGAGATGTTTGTTGAAGAACTATCTCAGAACAACTCCTGATATTAGAGAGATCAGAAGATGAAGCCAAGTCAAGATCTATAACTGCTCAAATTCTGATATGAATACAGACTGAAGTTGTTATCAGAAGTTAAAGATTGGTAAAGCTTTAAGGACTGTAAGTTGTAGTTATCTAGTCAAAATTCTCATGCATTTGTACTTAATGTTGTTGATATCATCAAATATCTGTTAAACTTGTATATTATGCTAATTTACAAGTTGGGGGAGATTGTTAGATATATTTGATAATGTCATGACTAATGTGATTTATGTTTAGTTTACAGATCTTACTTAAACAGGACAAATCAGTACTTAACTGAAATCAGCACTTATACTGAAGTCAGAACTTAAGTCTTCAGTACTTAAGGTTCAGAAGATATTTATCAGAAGATAATATCAGGACTTAAAGGAAACGTTTAGATAAGGAAGGCAGCTGATTCACAGGAAGAGAAGATCGAGACAAACATAAGAAGAGATATGCATGAAGATGGAATTCTATGAAGAATAGAATACTTGGAAGAAAAGATATCTGATTAATATATTTTAGGAAGCAGAATTATATTCCATATCAATTAGTGATTATCTTGTAACTGTGTAGTATATAAACACAGACATAGGGTTTACACTATAAGTGTTATCACAATCGAGAAGATTATTCTTTAAAACCCTAGCAGCTCTCGTGATATTTGTTCATCACTGAGAGAGGACAATTCCATACTGTAACAGAGTTTATTGTTTTGAATAAAGTTTGTTTTCTGTTACTTGAGTTATTAAAGTTCAATTTGATTGTGCTATACACTGTATTCACCCCCCTCTACAGTGTGTGTGACCTAACAAAGAGCATAAATAATCTGTGTAGAAACCATACCTGAAGCATCAGTAGAGGTTGAATGAGATGGTAAAACTGCATAAGTACATGGTAATCCTGTAAAATCATTAAATATGGCAGGTAATTGTTTAACTCCAGATGGCCTAACATGATTGAAAGTACTAGTAGTAGTATCATCACGATTATTATCAATAGAAGTAAAGCTAGAATCCCTCAAGTTAATGTTGATCAACATGAATAGAAGAAACATGTGTATCATCGGGAATAGTAGTATAATGGAACAATGAATGAGACAACTGTTGAGAATGGAATTTTGAATCATGAAAGGGAAATACAATTTCAATAAACTGCACATCTCTATAGTAAAAATATTTTTTGGACTCAAGATAACCCGGAAAAAGACTTACCAGAAAAACACCCTTGACAACTCTAGCTGAGAACTTATCAGAATTTAGTAACCGAGTTGCATCAAACAACCAAAAGCTTTGAGTTGAAGATAATCAGGAGTGAGATTGTATAAGGGTTCAAAAGGAGATTTGAAATTTATACTCTTAACAGGAAGCATGCTGATTATATGTATGGAAGTGAGAACAAAATCTCCCCAAAAAGTAATTGGTAGATTTGACTGAAACTTTAGAGCTCTAGCAACATTTAACATATGTTGATGTTCTTTCAACCTATCCATTTTGGTGAGGTGTAACGGGACATGAGGTTTGATGTAGATGTCGGGTTTAAATCCAATATATGGTAGGAGTTTGGTGATACAAGACATAACTGAATTGGGTAATAATTATATGTATTGACAATTATTATTATAATCATATTTGGCATGTTTTGTTGGCTAAATTTGTGATGGCTATATATGCATAGTCATGTTATTATTTTGATTTATGCTTAAGAGATGTAGTCGTCTTAGGTATCATGCGGAAGATGTTTGAGCATTGGTTGGCTCAAGTATCAGTTTGGGACACCATTAAGGTATTATATATTGATGTATTATTGATAATTATTTTGATTAATAATACAAGTTGGGACATGGGTTTTCTATGTCAAATATATTATTATATGTGTACTCCGTATTGGTAGAATTGAATATCGAATATGTGCGTGTTTCCTCTTAACAAGTGGTATTAAGAGCCAAGGTTCGGGTTCGTGATGAAATGGGCTGGAGGAAAGTTCGAGGTTTAACTAATATGGCGGAGAACATTGATGGATTTACTGACAAAGTTACATGCGGAATGGCTGTTGACTTGCACTGTGGATCAAATCGTTCGGACTCGAGGTGGAAGATGGACGAGATTATTGCAATAGTTTTAACAATTTGATAGTTGATGAATCAGGCGAAGAATTTGGATGATACTCGTGATGTTCTTCAAAAGAGGCCGAAGGATTGTGAAAGCTAGGATCGGGTGACTCAATTGTGAAAGGAGGCACTCGTGGTTGATGCACGTGATTTTTTGGATGGATATGCCGTTATGATGAAGAACTTCTTTTGCAAGACATGCCTGTACATAACAAGACTAAGTAACTTTGACAACCCTAAGAATCAGTTGTATGATAATCTTATTTTATTTTGTATTTGTATTTTTTGAGTCCGTAAAAATGTTAATGAGATTAGATTGGAAGATTTTTCTATGAACAACCATCAAACTAAGGAATAAACCCTGGAAGAAGATCAATCCTGATCATATCTCAGAGAGAAGTGTAGAAGCTTGGAGTTGAATAATGTTATTCTTGGAAAAATGTTCAGAGTCACATATCGACAAGTCACAGATCAAGGAGTATAGAGATTTATGTCGAGAATTCAAAAATGACTTATAGAGAAGTCCAAAGAGATAGCGACAAGTCAAAATTTACTTGTAAAGAACTATAGATATCGACAAGTCAAAATCTGCTTGTAGAGAACTGGAGATATTGACAAGTCAAAAGTCTATGTAGAGAATTGGAGATATCGACAAGTCAAAAGTCTATGTAGAGAACTGAAGATATCGAAAGTCAATATACTTGTAGAGAATTGGAGATCTCGATAAGTCATAATAATTATAGAAAAGTAGAGATATCGATAAGTCATTTTACTTTATCGATATGTGACTTCTCTACACAATAAAATAGATCTTGACAACAACTTTAAAATTTAGAATACAGACAACTTGAAGATCCAAAATTATCAGTCAACAAATAATTCTATCACTGAATTGGAAAGTCTACAAATATAGCTTGAGGAATGCAAGATCAAGGGCCAAGATGGACTGGACAAAGGAGGGTCACAGTCGTGTTGGATTGTGTAAAGATTTTCTGCACTTAAAGTGAAAATAGACAAATAGACTTTATAGTTTGTGTTAGTCCATTTTAGTGAAATTGTTGTAAGTTGTGCATGTTGTTCTATAAATCATGTCACAGGTCCTTTGTTTAGAGTAACAAAACAAATCTAGAAAATTTTATATTCTCTCAAGAGAAGTAACTGAGTTCTTATTTTCAAGAACACAAATTCGTAGCACCAAAAAATTTGATTTAATATAAATCAAGTGAGTTTTTGATAAATTGCTTTGGTCTTTACATTCAGTCTTTTTATCACTATAGATTCAATTCTAGCTGTTAAGTTCCAAAAGCCCAAAACACTTTCAAATAATCAAGAAAATAAAGAAAACACATTCACCCCCTTCTGTGTTGCACTTATTACCTAACATAATGGTATTTTGGAGTTCACTATACAGGTTTTAGTGATTTTCAAAAGTTGGAAGAACGAGATGAATGAATTCTTGTTCAACGGGAGGCATCAACTCGTTGGACGTGATGTTTTGATGGTTACCATTCAACCTGATTTGGAGTATTGGGTTGAAGGGGAGATTTGTTGGGTTTAAACCCAATATGTGGTATGGGTTTGGTGATACAAGACATAATCGAATTGGGTAATAATTGTATATATTGACAATTATTATCATAATAAGACTGAGTAATAATTGTATGAGTAGACAATTTTTATTATAATTAGATTAAGTATGTCTTGTTGGCTAAGTTTGTGATGGCTATATATAAGTAGTCATGTTAATTTTTTGATGTATGCTTAAGATATGTAGTCATCTTAGGTATCATGGGGGAGATGCTTGAGCATTGGTTGACTCAAATATCAGTTTGGGACACCATTGAGGTGTTATGTATTGATGTCTCATTGGTAATTATTTTGATTAATAATACAAGTTGCGATGTGGGTTTTCCATGTCAAATATATTGTTATGGGTATACTCCGTATTGGTAGAATTGAATCTCAAATATATGTATATTTTCTCCTAACAATAGAATGCCTAGAGACTTAAAAAGTGTTTGAACTTCTGAATTAGTAAACTCAGTACCATTATCTGATCTCACAACTTGTATATAATTCTGAATTTGAGTTTTAACTAAAGAAGTAAAATTCTGAATAAGGTTGAATACTTGTGTTTTATGAGTGAAAAAAAACCCATGTAAATTTTGAATAATCATCAACTATAGTGAGAAAGTAACTAAAGTTGTTGGGAGTTGGTTTCCTGTATGCCCCTAGGCATCTAAATGAATTACTTCAAATGATGTGGTTCTAATATGAGTTTTAGTAAGGAAAATAATTTATATTTTGTTTAGCATAATGACAAACATCACAATCAGCAAAAGTAAGAGGTGATGTCTGATTAAATTTTTTTTATTCAAAATAAGATTAGATAGATGACCCATTCTAGCATGCCAAAGAGTAGCATTTTCAACTATAATTGTATTAAAACTTAGATCCATAAGATTTCTAATAAAAGAAAATGAGTACTAATTGTCTGGGCCACATCGTGAGAAAGCTGAGATACATGAAGTTTGTAGAGTCCATCTTGCAGTTTACCAATCTCCATCCCCCTCTTCAAAGTATGGTCATGGAAAATACAATTGGTGGATGAGAGAATGGGAGAATCTGATGGAGTATATAGTAATTTTGTAACTGATATCAAGTTACAGTTATACCCTATAACAGACAGAACTTCACACAAAATAATTTCTGAGGTCAAATAAATAGTGCCAACATGAGTAATTGATACTATTTTACCATCTTTCAAATATAACTGAGCTTGCAAAGGAGTTTATTAGTCAAAAGCTGCTTATGACAGGTAATGTGGTTACTTGCTCCAGAATTCAAGATCCAAGTTTCATGGGAACTATCATTAGATAAAAGTCATAAAATAGAATGAACTGATACTGTTGAACATGAGAATGGATAAGTACTAATCATTTAAGGAATGACAGAAGGCATATTCCAATTTCCCGTTTTCCTGATTGTATCATATATCATCTTAGAGAGTTACTGACGTTGATCATCTGAAAACATATTGCCATCTTTTGATCTTACACATTCAGACTGAGGCAGAGTGCCTGTATTAGAAGCTAACACTTGTGCAACAGATTTGACACCAGATAAATGTTTAGGCTTTGGTTTGGGCGTGCCAAAAAATTTTTGCCATTCTGAATACCCATTAGGCAAAAATATTTATCTATTGTTAGGAATATGTTGTGAACTTGATGATAAGTTAAACAAAACACCTTAGTAGATTTAACTTGGTGAAATTTGTAGCACTCGACGGATGATCAAATATAGTCCCGACGGATGAACCTTATAGTCCCGACGGATGACAAATTGACATCCATCGAGTGAGCAGCTTATGTAACAAATAAGAACTGTAGCACATTTCTGCAAACAACATGTATTAGTCAAGTAGATTTCTTAGGATTCTGTAAGTCATGTTGACTACTAGATTGATATGTGGAATAGGTTGATTAATTGTAAATATGAGATGTCTTGTAATTCTGTATAAGTGAAATAGAGTCAAGTGGCAAATCAAGCTATATTTTGTAAGCATTTCCCTGTAGTTTAGTTGTTCAAACTTGTAAGCAGCTGTGAAGAACAAATAATATATATATATATATCTTGTGGATACTTTCAAATCCACCAGAAAGTTTTAAAAGCTTGTCTTTTTATTATTTAGTGTTTTGATTTCTATCACTCTTTTATTCCGCACCATTGTTAATCAAACACTGTTATATTTATCAAGTTAGAACATTTTTTAAATTTGAAAAAGTAGCCAGAATTACATTCAACCCCCTTCTGTAATTCTTGTTGTATTGTTAGGGAATAACAATTGGTATCAGATCAATCTCTTGAAGAATAAAGAGTATAAAGATCACAACAAACAACAAGATGAATAAAAAGGATGTTGGAGTAAAGATCCCATTCATGAACAAAGATAATTATCATCATTGGAAAGTGAAGATACACCTACATCTTCTTTATCAAGATGAGGCCTATGTGGACTGCATAGAGAGAGGTCCTCATGTACCAATGAGAGCTGCAACTGGAAATGAACCATCTGTTCCAAAACCTAGGTATGAATGGTCAGATCCTGACATTGAACAAGTCAGGAAAGACAAGAAGGCCATGAATATATTGTTCAACAGAGTTGATGGTCATATGTTTGATAACATCATTAACTGTAAAACAGCCAAAGAGGTTTGGGACACAATCCAGATTATTTGTGATGGTACCGAGCAAGTAAGGGAGAATAAGATGCAGCTCCTGATTCAGCAATATGAGCATTTTCCCTGTGAAGAAAGTGAGTCTCTCACTGATATTTTTAGAAGATTTCAAAAGCTACTAAATGCTCTGAAGTTGCATGGAAGAGTCTATAAAACAAAAGACTCTAACTTCAAGTTGATCTCTTCCAAAGGAGTGGAAGCCAATGATAGTCACATTGAGAAATTCACAGGATTACAAGGAGTTCACCTTGGAGAGACTGTATGGCATCCTGAAAACCTATGAGCTTGAAATAGAGCAAGATGAGAGGATGGAGAAAGGAAGGAAGAAAGGAGGGTCCATAGCACTGGTTGCTGAGTTAGAGAAGGAGAAAGAAATGAAGGTAGAAGTTGTTGAGTCTATATCAAAGGTCTGTGAAAGCAAGGGTAAAGGGCTGGTTGCTGATAATGAAGATCAATTGAGCCAAGATGACATGGATGATATTGATGAACATCTAGCATTCTTATCCAGAAGATTTTCCAAGCTCAAATTCAAGAAGAATTTTGAAGCAGCTAAGCCAAACAAAAACATGGTTGATAAGTCAAAATTCAAGTGTTTCAAGTGTGGCTTGGCGGGTCATTTTTCCAGTGAATGTACAAAGTCTGATTCCAGCAAAAAGAAGTTTGAGCCTGTTGATTATATACAGAAATACTTTGAGTTACTCAAACAAAAGGAAAGGGCTTTCATCACACAGGAGAATGAATGGGCTGCAGATGGATTGGATGAAGATGAAGAAACAAACTATGTCAACCTAGCCCTAATGGTCAAATCTGATGAAACAGAAACAACTTCTTCAAGCAATCAGGGAAACAGAAACAATCTTTGGTATTTGGATAGTGGTTGCTCAAGGCATATGACTGGAGATTCTACCCTGCTCACTGAGTTCAAGGAAAGAGCTGGCCCAAGTATCACTCTTGAAGATGACAACAAGGGTTATACTGTGGGATATGTCTTGATTCATCATTGAAAAAGTTGCCCTAGTGGATGGTTTCAAGCACAATTTGTTGAGTATCAGCCAGCTTTGTGATAAGGGCAACTCAGTCACTTTCAATTCAGAAGCCTGTGTTGTGACAAACAAAAAGAGCAACAAAGTGGTTCTCACTGGAGTGAGAAAGGAAAATGTGTACCTAGCTAACTTCAACTCATCAAATGCATAATTAATCACTTGTTTTCTCAGTAAAGCAAGTCAAGATGAAAGTTAGATATGGCACAAAAAGCTGTCCCATCTAAACTTCAAGACCATGAATGAGCTTGTCAAGAAAGAACTGGTTAGAGGTATTCCTCAAGTGGAGTTTACTAAGGATGGATTGTGTGATGCCTGCCAGAAAGGAAAGCAGATCAAAACATCATTCAGAAAGAAGCTTGATTCAACAATTGAAGAACCTTTGCAATTGTTGCACATGGATTTGTTTGGACCAGTCAATGTGTTGTCCATCTCAAGAAAAAGATTTTGCCTAGTAATTGTGGATGATTTCTCAAAGTTCTCTTGGACATATTTTCTAAAGTCCAAAGATGAAGCTAGTGAAATCATCATCAATCACATAAGGCAAGTTAACAATCATCCTGACTTTAAAGTAAGAAGAATCAGGATTGACAATGGAACTGAGTTCAAGAATTCTGTGATGAGATCATTTTATGAAGAGAATGGGATTATGCATGAGTTTTCTGCAGCAAGAACTCCACAACAAAATGGAGTAGTGGAAATAAAGAATATACCTCTTATTAAAGCTGCAAGGAAAATGCTTGAAGAATCAAAGTTGTCAACATACTTTTGGGCTGAAGCTGTGAATACTGCCTTCTATACTCAGAATATCTCTTTGGTTAATCAAGCAAAGTGCATGACACCCTACCATTTGTTCAAGAATATGAAGCCAACTCTAAATTTTCTTCATGTCTTTGGCTGCAAATGTTACATCTTAAGGAATCAAACTGATCAACATGGAAAGTTTGATGCTAAAGCAGATGAAGGAGTTTTTGTTGGATATGCAGTGGGAAAAGCATATAGAGTCTACAATCTAAGAACTAACATTGTTATGCAATCAGTACATGTTGTGTTTGATGATAAAAAGATTGAAGAACTGCAAGATGGAGATTTCCATGAAAATCTCAAGTTTGATAATGTGGAGATGGTTAGTGATAACAGTGATGATGAAAGTGATCAAGAAGCAGCGACTAAGGATAATGTAGAAAAATCTACAACTAATGAAGCACGTAATTCAACATCTGTTGAGTTACAAAATGCTTCATCCGTCGGGAGACAATCTACCTTATCCATCGGGAGACAATCAGCTTCATCCGTCGAGATACAAAGTGCATCATCTGCCAGAACAATGAGAGAAGCTAAGAGTCAAAACAGATCACCTACAGAAAGTACCCCTTTCTCAAATCAAAGATTCAAAAACTCGGGGGGAGTTGCTCACAATCAAAACTCAGTCACACATCAAGACAATAATGAGGCCTCTTCATCTAGAGCTAATCTACCCCAATAAAAGAAATGGACTAAAGATCACCCTTTTGAGCTCATCATTGGTGATGCATCTTCTAGAGTTCAAACAAGGAGAGCAACTCAAGAAGAATGTCTATATAGCAGCTTCCTTTCTAAGGAAGAACCAAAGAAGGTAGAAGAAGCTTTGTTGGATCCTGATTGGATTTTAGCTATGCAGGAGGAGCTAAACCAATTTGAAAGAAACAAGGTATGGAAGCTGGTACCTAAACCTAAAGGAAAGAATCCAATTGACACCAAGTGGGTATTCAGAAACAAGATGGATGAAAATGGTATAGTGCTCAGGAACAAAGCTAGATTGGTTGCTAAGGGCTACTGTCAACAAGAAGGAATAGATTTTGATGAAACTTTTGCTCCTGTTGCAAGATTTGAAGCCATCGGAATTGGAGATATAGAACAGCATATAAGTTATCATGCTTATGCAGCTCATGCCAATTTTAAGGTCTATCAAATGGATGTCAAAAGTGCCTTTCTGAATGGAGATTTGGAGGAGGAAGTCTATGTTAGTCAGCCTCCTGGTTTTGAAGATCCAAATTTTCTAGAATATCTCTACTATCTTTTGAAAGCACTTTATGGATTGAAGCAAACACCTAGAGCCTGGTATGACACCTTATCAAAGTTTCTTTTGGAAAATCACTTCACAAGAGGTACTGTTGATAAAACTTTATTCTTTAGAAATGTTAATGGCTCTAGTATACTTGTTCAAATTTATATAGATGATATTATATTTGGCTCTACAGATGAAAAAGTTTGCAAAAAGTTTGCCAAATTGATGCAAAGTAAGTATAAAATGAGCATGATAGGAGAACTAACTTACTTTCTTGGTTTACAAGTTAAGCAAGTTAGTGATGGAATATTCATTAGTCAAACTAAATACATTTATGATCTTTTAAAGAAGTTTGATCTAATGGATTGCACATCTGCAAAAACTCCCATGGCCACTACAACTAAACTTAAATTAAACACTACTGAAAAGTCTGTGGATATTTCAAGCTATAGGGGTATAGTTGGCTCACTTCTGTACTTAACAGCTAGTAGGCCAGATATAATGTTTTCTACCTGTCTTTGTGCTAGATTTCAGGATGATCCTAGAAAATCTCACTTAATAGCTATAAAGAGAATTTTCAAATATCTCAAGGGAACACCACAACTTAGCATTTGGTACCCCAGAGATTCTGGTTTTGATCTAACTGGTTATTCAGATGCAGATTATGCAGGTTGTAAAATAGACAGAAAAAGTACAACAAGAACCTGTCAATTTCTAGGGAACAAGCTTGTGTCCTGGTTCAGTAAAAAAACAAAATTCAGTTTCTACTTCTACAGCTGAAGCTGAATATATTGTTGCTGGTAGTTGCTATGCACAAATTTTATGGATGAAAAACCAATTTTTGGACTATGGTCTACAAGTGGACAGAATTCCCATTTATAGTGATAACACAAGTGCAATTGCCATCACTGAAAATCCAGTACAACATTCAAGAATAAAGCACATAGACATTAAGTACCACTTCATTAGGGAACATGTGATGAATGGTACTGTGGAACTTCATTTTGTTCCAAGTGAAAAGCAGCTTGCTGATATCTTTACCAAGCCACTTGATGAATCCACCTTTTCAAGGTTGGTAAGTGAGTTAGGTATGCTTAATTATTCTTGAATCATTTCAGATATTTTTTGTAAGTTATAATGCAGCCAGAAACTTAATTGATTTTTTTATTTTGGATGGGATTTTAGCTAACTCAAAATTTACATCCCGACGGATGCTCATTATCCATCGAGTTTGATCATCCGTCAGAATATTATTTATTAATAAAAAACAATTACTTTTCTGGATTATTTTATAACCCGACGGATAATTGTTTTACTCTCATCCGTCAAATTGTCTCAATCTTAGCCGTTAAAACTCTGAACATTATCCATCGGGTATACTTACAGTTTGTAAGTATAACACGACGGATAATTGACAGAATTTTGACAGTTTATTTATTTTTAAACAGCTATTTTGGGCTATTTTGATGGGTTACTTTATTTCTCTTTATTATTTTTGACAGTTTATATCTGAGATAGTATAAAAGAAGAATTCATTTTTATTCTATTCTTTTATCATTCTCAAATCAATTGCTCTAACTCCTCTCTTCTCTAAAGCAAATACTCTCTCTACAAATTTCCAAATTTTTAACAATGGCACCTGTAGTCAAAATCATGTCCCAGACAGGGTTCATCTATGAAAAGAACAACTTCATAGCTCTTGTGAACAAGGATATTCCACAATCTGGAGATTTTCACAAGATGATGGATTTTGTGAAGAAATGCAAACTCAGTTACGCAATGCTGGAATCACCCACAATCTACTGTGAGGTTGTGGAGGAGATATGGACAACAGCTGTGTATCATTCTACTGACAAAACCATAACTTTCACTCTCAAAGGTAAGTAGTTCTGCATCAATAGTGACATTATCAAAGCTTGCTTTAAAATTCCAGATAACACTACTACTGTTCCACACACTGATGATAATTTAGTTACCATGCCAAATTCTATGGGCAATGCACTTTCTACTTCAAAGTTAACTGAGATTAGGAGGCTAGGTCTTAGAAATGAATGGAGCTATTTGTGTGATGTGATAACTAAGGTATTTTCTCATAAAGTGAGTAATTTTGATTCAGTTAACATCTCTATGCTTAACATGCTTTATATGCTAGTTACTGATAAGTACTTTAACTTCAGTGACATGATCATGTTTGAGTTAGGTTATAAGTTAGGGGAACTCAATAAGAGAGGTAAAAATGTCTATTATGCCAGATTCTTTATGATTCTCGCTAACCACCTTATTGAGAATATTACTGTTGAGAACCCAACTAAAAAACTGAATTGTTGGGTTCAAGAAAGGAGAATCATTGCAGATCTTAATAGAGCAAGTCACCACAAAGAGGTGCCCCTCTTCTACTTTCCTATCACGGAGGGCCCTCAGGTAAATGAGGTAAGCACCACTGTCTCCACTCTCCCAGCCTCACAAATTTCTTTGCCTTCAAGTGTAGCTATGGCATCTTTGTCAATGACCCAACAGATGCCTACCCAAGCTACCAAAACAATAACTTCAAAACCCAAAACAAAGAAAGCCCCCTCTGGTTTCTCTCAAAAGAAACCAGTTGCAAAATCTACCAAACACAGAGAGGGGAGTGTGAAGGAGAGTGAGCTAGGTGAGGGACAAGGTGAAAATCAAATAAACCCTAAGGATAAGGCTGGTGAGATTAGTGTACCCAAGACTAGCCACACCACAGTTTCCCAACAAACGGTGGTTGTTAATAAGGAAATCAACTCAATTCTAGTTTCATCCTCCCAAAAGGATGTTACTATTGAAACAAGCTCCCAACCAGGAGTACATGCCAAGAGGGTTAGAGACACAAGTTTACCACAAACTTATGTGGGAAAGAAAAGATCTAAAACCCTTGGGGATGCACAGGGAACACTGACAGTGCAAACTGGAGCTAAAGACTCAGTCATTGTACCATCTCAAAGTCAGCTTGATGTGGCTCCAATAAATGTGGAGTCACAGCCAAAATCATTGACAATTGAAGCACCTGAAACACCAAATTCACCCACACAGTCACTGGATATAGACATGATTCATACATCACTTCCAAATTCTCCATCTTTAACTCTCTTGGAGAAGCCAAAAATCCAAGCAAGTGAGCATCATCTTTTAGATGATTTGTTGGCTCACTTGCCAATACTTTCTGAGTCTATTGAGACATCGTGCCCAAATTTTCATCAATCTGCACAGAGTCTACAATAGTCTCGACTCCAAACTCTTTCATTTCTTCTATCCCGGTGGATATTATTCATCCGTCGAATAGTGATTGTATCCCGACAGATGTGCCTTACAACATTCATCCATCGGCTAGCCAAACTACTATCCCGATGGATGTTTCTCATCCGTCGGTACTCTCTGCACAACTTCAAATCCCAATAATTTTTACAAGTGCAGATGATCTAGTAGTAGTACAATCACTTTTAGGACCGAGGGGAGGGAGTGAATTGAGTGAGAGGCTGGGTTGCTCCCAGGCAAAAGGAGAGGAAAAGAGTGAACCTATGCAGACCATTTCTTCAGGTCTGGAAAAAGTGAGTGAGAGGAGTCCCACCTTAGATGGTGAAGGTGAGGGTGGGAAGCCAAGGGAGCCCTTATTGCAAGAACAGAGATAATATGAGAGAAATGCAGGTACAGGAGGAATAATGATGGACATCATTGTTAGTGAGTCAATGAATGTCAATGATGTAGATAGAGAGAAACTATCTCAACATGATTAAGCTGTCATATATTCCATCTCTTTAGATGCTGAGGCATTTACTCATCCTGTTCCAACATATCGACTTTTGGCTGGACAGGGCAATGAACATGCAGAAAAGATGCTGAACTTGGTGCATACTACACAATCAATGCAAAGAGCTAAGGATGCCATCACAGCCATGTCACCTAGATCTGGTGATGATGTTGACTATGGTACTGGTGAGTATGCAGATTTCTTTGGAGATGATGGTGATAGTGAAGAGCTCATGGACATAGGGGGAGAAGCAGGCCCTAGCTCGAGATCAAACCTTCCTTTTTGGGTGTTTTCTAAAGAGTGTGATGAGCATCATTTCAAGACAACTCTTTTTCACATCATACAACAGACATACAATGCTCTTCAAGCCGCTACCAATGCTAGCACCAAGAAGCTTCTACAAGCACATCTTAACTCACTGCAACTCCATCAAATCCAAGTTCTTCAACATAATGAAGATGTCACTTCCATCAAGACAAAGATTGACCAAGTAAAGAAAGATGTCTTTGAAAGATTGAATGCTAAAATTCTAGATGCAACAATGCTTGACATTAAAAGACAGCTAAGGAAGAACTCTGATCTTGCCACTAAACTGGATTCCCTGGATACAAGGATGACTGCAATGGAAGCCTCTTTAACAGCTATTCATCTTCATCAAGCACAACAAAATCAGTTGCTGCAAAAGCTGGTGGATGCACAAACGTCCACTCTACTTGACAGCATTGATCTAATCCACCAGTATTTCCAGTATTTACAGCATTGATCTAATCCAAATAGCAGCTGCTAAACTTGATTCACAGACAAATCCAAAGATGTTTGATGTTGCAGCTGTTGAGAAGGAACTAAATGAGAAATGGAAAAATATTGATGCTGATATTCAGAAGAAATTTGGTCAGTTACAGATGCCAGACACGACTTTTCATCACCATTCTCAAGTCAAACATATCTCAGTGCATGAAATTAGTCTAGGCAGCTTGGAAAAAGGCCAAACTTCATGCATCAAATCTCCAAAAGCTGATCTGATTCTGAAGCCTAAAAGAAACTACTCAAAGTTCTCAGACAAAAATCCTGTGGATCTTTTGTTTGAGGCACCTAGGCCAGATGAAAAGAAGCTGCTGAAAAGGTCAATTGCTTTTTACAAAGATCCATCTGATTCAGTTTAAAAGAAGAGAATTACCAAGATCTACATGAATGGAAAAGAGATCTGTGTGGTGGTTGGACACCCTCTATTTTTAGAAGCTAAGAAGGAAGAAAAATAAATGATAAAGCAAGAAAAGAAGCAGGATGCTCTAGATGCTAAGAAGCTCAAACAAAAGAAGGAGCAAGCTGCTATCTTGGCCAAACTTCAAGCTGTCAAATCTACAACTGAGATGTCTGAAAAACCACCTGTGATAACTGAAGCTCAGAATCAAAAAATGCAAAATGAACCTCCACAGAAAAGAAGATTCAGATACAAGCTTCATTCTAAGAGAAAATTGGACTTTAGTGATGAGGAAATGGAAGACTACATTCCCAAATAGTCTACAACTTCAACTCGGAAATCCAAGCCCTTAGTGGTACATGAAGAATTCAAGGTGGATTCAACTAAGAATTTTCATGGTGAGCCTATTATTCCCAAGAATGAGCCATTAGACTGGGAAAGTCTGCCAATTCCTGAATTCAACTTACCTATCTTCAACAAGCCAAAGAAGACAAAGATTAGAGCAACCAAGAAAAGCAAGTCTGCTATTCTCGGAACCAAAACCCTAACCAAATCTAAATCTGCAGTCAACAAGGAAGATCTGTTATATATCTGTGACATCAAAGAGTTTTCAGACTTAAACCTCTACTTGGATGAACATGAAGAAGTAAGAGGAATTGATGCTCATAGACATCTTCCTGAAAGATTGGTGTTTAAGTACAAGGCAGGGAAAGAAATCACATGGCCACTTCACATGATTCTAGAAGAAAGCCAATCTGTACTAATAAAGATCTACTCATCTTTCAAAAAAAACTTTGGATTCAATGTGACTGCAAGGAGATTGGTTCTGAAGAAGATTGAAGAGCTAAGGAGTAATAAAGCCAAAGATGCACTTCCAAAAACTCTATCAATTCCTTTCACTGGGAAGAGAGTGCATTTGAGGCCTTATTGGCTGATGAAATTCATGGATGATAAGGGAGTTAGAAGATTCTTCAGACTAGATGACCAATTGAGAATCTCTAGTAATGAGACTTTATTGGAAATGCAAGAAATGTTGGATCTATCTGAAACTGATGAACTTGAATTCCATAGACAACTCCAGAATCAAATAGAGGAAAACAACAGGAAGCTTGGGAAGAAATTCAGACAATCAAAGAAATAGAAATATATGCTCAGACTAGAGGAGCACCTTGACAATAATTGTGAGAACTCTTTGTACACTTTGCTTTGTTCAATTTTCAATAAATTTCGTAGCACTTATTAGTTTTATCTACTACTTTCTAATCTGTATTTTTTTTGGTGTTTTGTTATCATCAAGTTTCTCTTAATTTATGACTACAATTCCAGTAGACATAAATTGGGGGAGATTGTTAGGAATATGTTGTGAACTTGATGATAAGTTAAACAAAACATCTTAGTAGATTTAACTTGGTGAAATTTGTAGCACTCGACGGATGATTAAATATAGTCCTGACGGATGAACCTTATAGTCCCAACGGATGACAAATTGACATCCATCGAGTGAGGAGCTTATGTAACAAATAAGAACTGTAGCACATTTCTGCAAACAATATGTATTAGTTAAGTAGATTGCTTAGGGTTCTGTAAGTCATGTTGACTACTAGATTGATATGCAGAATATGTTGATTAATTGTTAATATGAGAAGTCTTGTAATTCTATATAAGTGAAATAGAGTCAAGTGGCAAATAGACTCCCGACGGATGATCTACAAGACTCCCGACGGATGATCAATAAAACTCTCGATGGATGACAAGCATAGTCCCGACGGATGATCAAATTCAAATAGTTGTTGACAGTGACAACACAGTCACATGCGTTGGGTGTTTGCAAAAGGAATGTGGCAGCCTGTTAAGCAGGAATTTGAGAACAAAGAAGTATTACCATTTCCATGCAATTGTGAAGATATTCAAAGATGTTGGAATAAAGTAGTGAAGTAACATGGAGTTAGACTAGATATATTTTGTTTTATTATCTTGTCTTATTATCATGTAAACTTGGTGATATATAAATCACATGTAGCAAGTAGAACAATTAACTAAGAAAGCCTATTTTCAGAGAAATAAATCAAGCTACATTCTGTAAGCATTTCTCTGTAGTTTAGTTGTTCAAACTTGTAAGCAGCTGTGAGCTATTCAAACCTTCAAAGAGTTCTCAATTTAATATATATATATATATATATCTGGTGGATACTTTCAAATCCACCAGAAAGTTTTAAAAACTTGTGTTTTCATTACTTAGTATTTTGATTTGTATCACTCTTTTATTCTGCACCATTGCTAATCAAACACTGTTATATTTATCAAGTTAGAACATTCTTTAAATTTAAAAAAGTAGCCAGAATTATATTTAACCCCCTTCTGTAATTATTGCTGTATTGTTAGGGAATAACATCTATGCTATGACAAAAATTATTGCAGTAATCACAGTAAACTGTGTTATCAGGTAGTTTCTTCTAAGAAGAGTTAAAATGATTTACAATTTGCTGGCCAGTAAAATGAAACTTAGACAAATTAGTATACTTAACATTCATAGCAAAGTTATCAACAACAACTGGAGACTGAGAGATTTTAGAAAATTCTCGTTGAGATTTTTTTGTTAAAACCAGAAGTGAGAAATCTTGAATTAGAAGAGGTAAAGGTTGCATCATCAGTAATTGACCTCTAATAGCGGTATATAGGTCATTAAGGCCCATGAGAAATTGACCGAGTTTCAGCATATTCTTATATTTGTCTAATTTTTTAGCATTATCACTATTATAGGTGCGAATGACATAAATAAATTTATGTAATGGGATGAGATTATGAAAATCAACCATAAGGGTCCTAAATTTGGTAAAATGAGCAGTGATGCTCAATGAGCCTTACTGAAGAGTGATAAGTTCTTTAGGTAATTTAAAAACACGAGAAATATTAGATTGAGATCAATAAATTACTAAATTGTCCCAGATTTTCATTACAGTAGAGAAATAAGGCACACTATTACGGATATCAACAGACATAGAGTTCAACAACCACAATAATACCATTTATGACATATAGACTAGATAGCATAACAAACAGATGTAGTAAGAGGTTTAGTCAAAGTTACATCAATAAGTCCAAACATCATTTTAGCAAATAAAGCAATAGTGATGCATAAACTCCATTGATAATAGTTCTGCTTAGTCAATAACTGACTCACAAGAAGAATACCTAGATTGTCAGATGTTTGAAGATAATAACGATGATTTGCATCAATTAATGATGAAATAGTAGCATAAGTAGATAACGTTGAAGCAATATTAATTCCAATTTTAGTAGCAGCATAAGTCGTCATAACTAGACATATCGAGTAATCAACAATCTGTAAGTAATATGTGTGCAATTGCAGATCGAGAAATCAAGAAATGATACACGAGAGAGATGAAATCGAGAGAGATAAGAATGTAAAGGAGAACAGATGAAGATCTATGTATGTATTAGCAAATGAAAAGTGTGCGGAAGCAATGAATCGAGTTCAGATAGCTCTGATACCATGACAAATTTGTAAAGTTCAACTATATTATAGAGAACTATATTATACAGAGAGAAAGTAATGATAAAGAACAATAAATATTATAACAGAATAAATTGATACAATGTAGCATATAGAAAGGTTTATATACAAAGCTTAACAAGAATTAAGGACTAAGTAAGTAACTAACCAAGTCAACCCAATCTTGACCAATAGCATGAGTAACAGATTGTAAGTTAAATTATGAAGAAAATAGAAAATTTTTGGAAGAATATAAATTAGTTGTAAATATTTAGTAACTAAAAAATTTGAGATCGTTAGAAAAATAGAGTGAAACAATTTGAGATGGGTCACCCCACCGCCCTAATCTTCTCCTTTATATAAAAGTATACGAGTTTACTAAACAGCGATTAGAAGCGACCTTCTAAAATAATATTATGATTTTTTCTTTTTTCATTTCTTATTTGTTATTTATCAGTATGGTCAAATACTATGATTGTGGTAGGGATAAAAATGCGGTTTCCACTTGGAACCAAGGTTGTAAAAATCGGAAATCAATTTAGCTCAGTTTTGTTTCAGAAAAACGAGTATTCAAAATTCAGAATGAGTACTCGGATAATTAATCAAGTATCATTATTTTATTAATTTTATCTCTCACATATTTATTCATTTTATTCTAATTTTTGTGTATGTGCATTAAAACTTATTTATATTTTTGGTTTGATAATATATAGTTATACATAGTACTAATAAAAAATGAATAAAGGCAAAGTCGGGTTTGACCTTGAGTACTCGCACAAAATCGAGTATTCCGAGTATTAACCGATTTTCAAAAAAATTGACTTTAAACTAGACTACTCGAAAATTGAATTAAATGAGAGATAAAAATTAATATTTGAGTCGAGTACTCGGCCGATTGGGCAATTTCTAGAACCCGGGTTGAAACAAGGAAACAGGGAAACCTTGCGTAAAATGCAGCTATCAGCCCATTACGAAAGTTTACAACCAAATAATTAATTAAGATCATAAAGCCCAAAATCTCAATGTTACATGACCACGAAAGAAAAAAAATTGGGTACATGTGTACTCTTTTGGGGAAAAAAATAAAATAAAAGCATAAATATATCAGATTAAATGGCGATGAACCATATTTATAATTTTATATACATAAAATGTAATATTGAATCACACATAATATAATACACACAAGACAAATTAGGGACATATAATAATCTAGAATTCACGTTGAATATCTCATGATTGAATTTACAAAAAACAGGAAAAGATAAACCAATGATATTTCTGGGCTCTCGAAAATTAGAATAATTTGGTATCGAGTGAGTTATTGTTTTAGTGATGAAGTGAATAAGCTAATTCCATCATTAAATTGAATGTAGGGGGGGTTTCATGGTTAAACGGCACAAAAATCAAATTGTCATTTTAAAGGTGAAACAAAACCCTAATGTGCAAAAGGTGTAACACAAGAAAAGCAATAGCCAGCAATTAAAAGGTCCCTTCCCCGTGTGAGTCTGTGACAACATAATAATATATTATGAAAATGAATCACGCTTACAAGTCTTGCTCTAGCATCTTATGGGATGTTCATTGTTCCATCCGGTCAAAAACTAGTTCATTGGTCCATTATGCAATTTGAATACGAGAATTACAGATGAATGAACAAAATAAGAAAAATATAGGAATATAAAATTTATTCACAAAATTGTTATAAATATCACATTTTAAATTTTTATTCGTTAAATAAAAATGAATCTCCTACATTCACACAAATTAAATTATCTTATACACATCATCCATTTCATATTATGTTGTAATTATTTTTTTACCTCTTTTTTACCTCTAGGATTACTTATAAAATAAAATGATAAAAAGATAAAATATTTAAATTGATGCTATTTATTTGATCAATACAATATGCGCATTCTTATCAAACATACCAATTTTGTAAATACAACAATTCCTATATCTAATTCAACTCTCTGGTTCTAGTTAATTAAAAGTATTTAATTACTAGAAAAATAATATTAAAAAAGAGGGGGGAATGCGATTGCGATTACAACTAAGAAATAGTCAGCAAGTCCGCCCAAGTATAGGGACTTTCTTGTTCTTCAAGTATATAAACATAAAGATCACAACAAATACTAGCTTCAAATTTATTTACTTAGCTAGAGCTAGCTAATTAGCTCTTGTTTCATATATTATTTTGATTTTTTAATAAAAAATGAGAATTATTTCCAGACTGTTCATTTTATTATTGTCAATCTTGTTAGCATTATCATCTTCAGCCATCCAAATGGCGGCTGCAGGTCATCGCCACCACCGCCTCCATCACCACGGTCATCGTCATCATCATCTGGAAAGTCACGAGACAGTGCACTTTAAGCCTAGTACAGACGCTGTGCCGTTCCCCTCTATCCCCTGGATTGTCCCAGGTACACGAACGCGTGCGCGCACATATAATATTTTTCGGGAAAGATATATCATATATTAATGTGGAGAGAATTAAAACTTTATTGTCGGATGTCTTGAACTTATTGATTTCTTGCAAACAGAGTTGAATTATATCCTCATTTATGTTTGTTTGTGTGATCATTGTACGTGTAAGGGGGCATTCGTGAAGGTATTTTTCAGTTATAACACGTATATGTGCATGCAGATATTAGTATAACGTGTGTGCATATCCATAAATGATAAAACTCATATTGTTAATTTCAATTTTTGTCTTCTGTTTGTGTGTGTGAGAGAGAGGCGAGGGACAAAGGTAGAGAGGGAGAGAGACTTAGCACTTCTTTTCATGAATGAATTGAGAAATAATTAGCACTTCTTTCTAATAAATTTATAATCAAGCTCAGGACTAATGCTCAAAAAATGAATGAATTGATGATGCAGGTGTGTACAATGTTAGCTGGAACTTCAATGTAAAGGACTGGCCTCATGATACCAATATTACCTTTCGGGCGGGTGACATACTTGGTAAGTATACGATTCTTTTTGTTCAAATGTTCACTTATATGCATGAGTTGAAGTCATTTTTTGTTCAAATACAAATTACTGTTTGGTATAATAATAACTAAAGTCATTTTAGTCGAGTTTTTTCTTCTCACACTGTCTCTCAGTTTAAAATCTTGTATTTGCAGTATTTAACTATGATCAAGACATGCACAATGTGGTTCCAGTAGACGAGGCGAATTATCTGAATTGTTCAATCCCTGAGGAGGTTGCTGCTGTTTATACTTCGGGTCATGATTCAATAGTGCTCGGACCTGGATCAAATTACTTCATTTGTGGCACCATGGGCCATTGTATTGCTGGAATGTTCATAAATGTCACTGCACCTTAATTCTGGTGTTAGATTACAAACCTACTCGTATTTTTACTAGATAATTTAATCTTTGAAATTAAATGTTGTATAGATATTATCCTTTTTGTGATTATTTCTATCATTTGTCTATCCGAGCCTATTCTTTTTAGCAAATGTTATCATAGTGTTATGTATTTTTTTATGCATGGTTTATATTTGTAATTGGTGGGAGCGCCTGAATTTGCTCTCACTAGATGATGGTGATTTTAATATATATTTAAGTAAATAAACAAATATTTAAATTTTATCTTATTTACTGTTTATCAATCCATTTTCTTACTAATTAATTATACCACACATCATAAATCGAACTCCTGATCTCTCCTAAAAAATACACCGACACCTTGTCGATTTCAACGCCCCATTTTACTTTGCATTCTATCAATTATCACCGATTATGCACATACATACATGTTTATACACATCACAGTATCAATCATGTCCGACAAACACATCATCTCCGAAAAGTTTAGTGTCAACGATTTTTCATTAATCACTGTAATTTACGCTTCTTCCCTTATAGATTTATGTGTTTTTTCACTGTAATTCATATCCACCTTTTTACCTTAGTGTTGTAATTAGATTTTCTTATATATCTTCTTTGTATTCCAGTAAGATATTGTTGAGTAACCAACTCATCTAAAACCTTAACGTGTTAGAGTAAGGCCCCATTAGGATCATATATTTAACACTCCCCCTCACTCGAAAACCCATTTATGGGTCGAAGAGTGGAACACCGGCGCCCATCTTTGGGGTATAACTGCCTTTCGTGTCTATAATAAATTGTAAGAATGTTGGGGATGACTGGGAATCGAACCTTAATTCTCCTGCTAGTCTAAGTCTCAGTTGGCTGATGTTTTTACCAAGGTGGCACCATCTCCACATTTTAATTCTCTTCTGTCTAAGTTAGGCTTGTCTCCTATCATTGTCGATATGCCAAACTTGAGGGGGATAATGAAATATCCAATACACATTCTGCACAATCAGTTTCCACATCAGCAGCACCAACTGTCTCAGCTGTCATACCAGCTGTCACTTGACACGTCAGCTAGTTAGTTATACATTGGGATTGCTGAAAGTTAGTTACAGGATATAGTCTGTTACTTTGTATTCAGTGTAGTATTAATTACTGTATCTTTTCTTCTTGGTTTTGTTGTCATCTACTCTTGTTTAGCTTATTAGTGCAGAATGTAAACATTTCTCTGGTTCATCATATTGATGAAGATCATATACATTTAGTGTTCATCTCTCGTGTGTAATCATGTTCATTACGTAGAGATTATCACATATTATCACTCTACATTTTCCTAATTGAGTTTGTTATCGATTAAATTTACGAACATGAAATTATAAAAAAAAATCACAAAGAATAATGTAACAATCACTTTTTAATTCAAATTCAAAACTTAAATATAATATAATGTACTAATTCAAATGTCTATTACATAACAATTACAAAAGCACAGTTAATAAAAGTCCAACGGTCAATCTACGTCAAATTTAATATCCTCGAGCTCCAATATTCTTAAACTCGAATTTTAGACGAAATTTGAAAATATAAAAGAATAAGTTGCGAAGCCAAGTAAGCAGCTACTATCCAACGACTCAAACTGATATTTTTATCTTTTTTAAAACACAAATTAAACATGTAACATATAACACAGAATCACACATATTTAATAACAAATAAGACAAGATGCACACAATACACTCTATAACGATTATTAATGAGATGCACACGACATATTCTATAATTCAAATATTCGAAAATTATTATTCTTATTCAATAAAAAAATCTTAATATCAAATTCTTGTTTCAGTCTTACGATTCTAAATTATGGTTGCACTATACCAGCAACATTGCTCTATATTCGATGGTTAGATTGGGGCTAGTTTACTTCCCTTGTTAAGACAAACTCAACAAAGTATCTATGTATTCTGGAACGTGCGTAAGCTAGTTCTATGTGTCAACTATCTAGTGACCATATTCTGTGATTCGATACATTACTGAAACTAGGTGATATGGGCCTGAAATTATCCTAGAAGCATAATTAATGTTGAATTAATTAGACCCGATATGGTCCAATAACAAAGCCCAATTAATGAGGCCCGAAGCCTTAATTATATACTAATTTCGAAATTAATAAATAGGGTGAAATAACAGCTCATAAAGTATATCCCGTAAAGGATAGAATTCTTCATTGAGTAACCTCCAAGGCACCCAAACCAATAAGGAATCTGCTTCCTACCTATCAGGGCTCCAAAGTCTACTCTAAAACGAAGACTTATTCATCAAGTACCCTAACCCTAGTACAACTCAAGGACCTCCAATATATATATAAATGGTCTCACCCCTCCATTCAGAACTACGTTTTGGTTTGATGGTTGATGCCAAAGGATAAGAGATGTGATCGTTGTTAGAAATATGCCCTTGTAGTAAGGCAACCTCCCGAAATACTTACTTCCATAAACTCTCCAATCCCATTTGCTCTGTGGGGAATGGACATTCTCGGGCCTTTCCCAATGGCCACTGCTCAAAGGAAGTTCTTGATTGTAGCAATTGATTACTTTACCAAGTGCATTGAAGCTAAGCCCCTGGCAAAGATTACGACTAAACAATTCGCTCAGTTCCTATGGGAGAATATTATGTGCAGGTATGGGATTTCCTGAATCTTGGTAACTGACAACGGAACGCAATTCAATAATGAAGAATTCAGGAAGTATTGTGAAGAGAACGAAATTGATTTGAGATTCACTTATGTTGCTCACCCTCAAGCTAATGGGCAAATAGAGGTTGCAAATCGGATCATTATAGATGGGTTAAAGAAGAGGATTGAAAAGTCCAGAAATATTTGGGTGGATGAAATACTGCCAATACTTTGGTGTTACAGAACTGCATGTAGAGTCATAACAGGAGCAACACCCTTCATGTTAGCATATGGAGCAGAAGCAGTTGTACTAGTAGAAATATCACATTCGTCCCCAAGCATCCAAGCATTCAACGCTGAGGAAAATGAGGAGGGACAAAGGTTAGCCCTGGATTTAATAGATGAAGGACGAGATGTAGCACACGCAAAGATTATGAAATATCAGAAAAAAGCCTCTTGTTACTACAACCTGAGGGTGAAAGAGAGATTCTTCAAGCAAGGAGATTTGGTCCTAAGGAAGGTGGAAGTTTCTGGAGTAGGGCAAAAAAGAAAGCTCGCCCCAAATTGGGAAGGGTCATACAAGGTTAAGAGCGTTCAAGGAAGAGGATCTTACAAATTGGAGACCATGAATTGATAAGAAGTACCTCGGACTTGGCATGCCTAAAACATGAAGGTTTACTATATATAGTTCGTACTTATTAAAGTGGTAACAAAGTTCAAAAGTACCGTAAAGTTTTGCTTGCGTAGGGTTTTATATCTCAGCTTTAGTAGGATTTACATTCTAGTTTGTGATTATCAGGGTTGAACCCATTTTATATAAGATTTTGAAAAACCAGGTTATATATTCTTAAGTTGAAATTATTTCAATCTTTGAAGAGCCAAGTTATGATAATGCTTTGTTTACTTAGCAAAATTTGTGCTTTGATGAACAGAGTAATAAATAACAAAAGAAAGAAAAGTTTAGGAATTCTTCTATTATATGAATGCCATGAGCAGCATTTGAAAGTCTGTCATATCCGTCTGTTTTTCAGTCTTATTTCCATTATTCAATGCATTACCCTTATAACTTTATGGTTCAAATTGATAATCAATCAAAAAGCATAAAAAGAAAAAGAAATAACATAAATAAAACCCCGAAGGGTAACAAGGTCAAAGTACGATAAGTTAATACAAATGGTTGATTGTTTATCTTGAATATTGAACTAGTCTGTGATTTTGTACTTTGAGAATTTTACTTGAGATCTCCAGTTTAGGTCTATAGAGATCTTGACATCTCGATAAGTATAATGACTTATCGAGATCTCTAATGCTCTAGTGAATCTGACTTATAGAGGTCTCTAAGTTCTCGAGTGAAACTTTAGCTTGTCGAGATCTCTCAACATTATGTCTTCACTTTGTCTTGTCGATAACTTAGAGTTCTCTAGTGAATTTTGACTTATCGATATCTCTAAGTTCTCTAATAAACTTTGACTTATTGATAACTCAGAGTTCTCCAATGAATGTAGACTTGTCGATAACTCTGAGTTCTCTAGTGAAGAAATGACTTATCGATATCTCCAACCTTCATGTCTTCTTGACTTGTCGATATCTCTCTGAGTTCTCTAGTAGCTTTTTTGACTTCTTTATAAGCCAATCTGGAGTTCTCGGATGACTTCTCTATTACATTAAATCAATGACTTGTAGAGATCTTGACTTAGAGTATTTTTCCTAAAACAGATTTATTCAACTCCAAGCTTCTTCATAATTCTTCTGAGGCATGATCTTCTTGATCTTCTTCCAGATAGAATTCTCAGGCTTGATACTGTTTATAGAAAAAGGCTCTAGTATGCTCCTTTGACATTTTTACAGACTTTAAATGGTACAAGTACAAAATACAAATTAAGATAACAATCCAACTTACTTAGGGTAACCCCAAGCTTAACAGATTATGAAAAGTAACAGTTCATTATTCTCCTTAGATCAGATATCCATTTGGCTCTGCTTCATACTTTGATCAGGGACACTAATGATATTGTTATCTTTAGTAATTTTTGACATCATCACTTATATATTACAATCTCCCCCAACTTGTTTAATATGAAATTATGCACAAGTTCTGATTGATGATGTCAAAACTCTAACTAAATACAAAAGTCAATCTCCCCATTCTTCTTCCGTGAGTTTAACAAACTTTACTTTTATACTTGTCTTCAATATTATCTGCATCAACATTGCATAGAGATTTACAGATCTTTTCCCTTGTGAATTTTGTACTACCAGTGCATTTAGATTTAATCTTCTCCCCCCCTATCAAGAAGAAAGTATTATTGTCTGGCAACATCCATCAGCTGCTTTTGCATTTTTGCATTTAGATATATTCTCCCCCTTTTTGACATTATCTCTAGGTGGAAAGATTCAGCTAGATGCACGTTGTTCAAGCTTTTATCATTGTCCATTTAGAACAATATCTGCAGCTTCGATTTTCAGTGATTTCTGTAGTGATGAATTCAATCAGGTAGAATAGGAGACTTTACTTAGACCTGTTGTTACGACCGATATTTTTAAATCTTATCTATATATAATTGTGTGTTTATAATTGAGATTTAAATTATGTGGAATTATAAATATGGGTGATCTATATGTTGAGTGTCTATAAATTTAGTGTTTAATGTATTAGTTTATATAAAAAAATTTGAAAGGAAAATCTTATTAATTTGTATTTTTAAATGATAATCAAAAGTATTTCATTCTATATGAAAAATCGATTTTTAAAATCTTTTAACAACAGATTTTCAAATTTAATATCATTAAATTTCTAAAATCATAAGCTATTTTATAATATATATTTTGTGAATTATAGAAGTGCAAATATATTTATAGAAATTTTTTTACATAGATTAGTTAATTTTTAATTTGCAATTTACTTAGTTGTCCATGCATGCATTTTGCTCCCTATTCAAGTTAAGGGCAAATTTGGAAATTCCAACCCCACTAACTACTACTTCACTAACCAAGTTACTTCTTTGTCCTTGTATGCAAATTGTCACAAGCTTGCTAGAAGGTCACTTTTTTCAATTCTCAATTCATTCATATTTTAGTCATAATAAAACCAAAAACCAAAGGCAAGTGGTGATCATTCTCACCACCACATCACACTCACTCTCCCTCCTCTCCTCTCTTCTCCCTCTCTCGGCTTACTCTCGGTCGAAGACCCCTCCCCCCTTTTTCTTTCATTTTTCGTTCAAACATCCACCCTCCATTAAGTAATATCACATCCCATATATTGTTCATTTATAATCCAAAGAGTTTATGATGAAAAACCTATGTTTTGATCTTGCATGGTAGTGTTTTGTTAAACTCAAAGTGAACACCCTTGATTCTTGTGAATCTAAGGCTTTTACCATGAGATATATTATCATGGGGTTGAAGCTTTGATTGATTTTTGTATGTTTATGTGATAATAACATGGATTTGGGAATAAAAACTTGATAAAACTCTTTGCATGCTAAGTGATCATATTAGTTATGGTGAATGCTAGGCTTGCATGTTGATTTTATGATGAAATTTATATGGAATCAATAGTTTTTTTGGCTTGTAAGTTCAAAAGCATGCATGCATAGGTTCAACTCATGCTTTCGAAAGTTCTTGATCATTTGGATTGATTTTTGTTAATAAACTCTAATTTCAGTGGAGTTAAGATATTGATTATAATTTATGCTCCTTGTTATGTGATTTTGATTCGTAAATATGTGGAGGATTTAAGTTGTTATTTTCGAAATTGTAATGACTTGTAATTAGTGTATGGTTTTAACTCTTGTTTTGCTATATTGCACCTTAGGTAAGGATGATCTCCACCAAGCCAATATTGTGTGTGAGAGTGTTAGTTCAGTAGGTTACCTTGGTTGAGGGTTAGTTTGGGTTTTGGTTGATGTTTGGTTTGGTTTGTCAAGAGGGAAATCATAGTGGAAAGGGTACATTAAATTCTGCAGATTTTCAGTTTGGTAACATGAGGTTTAGGATGATATTTGACCTTGTCATTGTAATGCACTTTGAGGCCCAAGTCACCAGAAGCTAGTACTAGGGGTATACTTCAACTTCCATATATTTATTAGAGGTTTGTAGGTTGTTTGGTTAGGTGCACGAGTGGAAACACTAAATCTGTCCAGCAGGGAACGGTTTTGCTACAACCTAGAAATGAGGAGTTTTGACCATGTCATGGGTAGGCCCTCGCTAGGCCTTGGTTGGACCTAGTTAGAGGGATTGTCTGAGGTGTTCTTCCAGCCATAGTTCATAGGAATTGAGTTAGAAACAGGTGTCACAAGTTAGTGCAAATCAGGACACTTTTCTGTCGAGAAAACAGGGGAACCTTGGACTTTAAGCATAGGCCTAGGGAGGCCCCAGCTAGGCCTTTGAGTCACACCAAGTTTGGAGTTGCCTTATGATCTAAAGAGTCTAGTGTATAAGTTTAGGAGGTTAACTTGAGGTTTAAGGGTGTCAACTTCACTCAAGAAACCATTGATATCATCCTGAAATCACTATATTGAGCACATTCACTTATCGCGTAGTTTTAGAGCACTTATGAGTGAGGCCTAGGTTGACCATCATAGTTGTAAGATAGTATAAGGTCATTAGAGTGTAAGGCCTAAGTCAGGGTCAATAGGAACTTGATGGTTTAGAAAACGCACTTCGAGTTATGAGGTCAATATTGGGATTTTTGACTAGTTTAGCACAACTAAGTGACTTTAGTAAGTGGAGTGAGATCATCCAAGTTTAGTGATGCAGTATAGTGTGTTGATATATTATTATGTACTTAAATGTGTTATTTGAGCATATGTGGCTTTGTGAACTATTATGCTTATAAGGTAATTGTAAGCATGTATGTATATATAGGCCTAAGTGCCAATGTGCTTAATTCCGGTTTATAATTAGGTTGAGTTAGTGAGAATATATTATAATGAGGTTATTATTATTTTGTGTAGGCTCACCAGACGAGGGTAAACTTTCCATTAAAGTCGAGTAGAGCTCCCAGTTGCTCCCACCTGCCAGTCAAGTCAAGCCTTTCTCAAGGCAAGTGTTTCAACCTATCTTTTTGTGTTTACACTGCAAGTGTGTGTTAAAATAGCTTTTATATATGATGCGAGTATTCAAATTCACCTTGATATATATGTATACATGACCCAAGTGGTTTCAAATCTATCTTTTGTATTATATAAAAATACCATGAACCCTCAAGTATCTATTGCAAGTAGTTTAACTTTACTTAGAGATTGTTATGCAAGTAATTCAAAAGTCATACCATGCTAGTATGACAAAATAATTGTGATGCTGAACCCTGTATAAATTGTATTTAGTAACCTTATATTGACACCTAATAGTCAGTTATTCCTCAAAGTTGTACATATATGCTTGATAACTCCATTCTTATCCTTAAACCATGAGACCCTATTATACTTTGAACTGATACTCACCTTCTTTATATTTGAATACCTATGTCTTATCTGGAACCATTACATTGAACCTTGGTTGACTTAGTTCCTTTATACTATCCTATAACCCTGTTAAACCGCAATACCAAATCCCTTGTGAATAGAAACTTTACAATTCCATTCAATAAGGTATCAGTCTAATTGATCATGGCCTTAAAATTTATTGAACCTATTCCATGTGCTTCAATGTTGATCTAGAACCCTTGATAAAGACGTTAACTATTTAAGAAATTAACCGTCACTTAGCATCGGTTTTTAAAATAAAAAGTTAAAAGTGAATTTTCAGTCCCAAAGGGGGACAAATGTTTTCTTTAGATAGTGGATCTGGACTGAGACACAAGTCCTTTCCGCTTTTAAATTATAGGCTTAAAGGTTGCCTAAGGATCCCATTCATGTTCTAGAACCTAGCGAGGTTCGGGATTACTTCGCGGCTGATCACCGACTGTAATCCGTAGCGTCATAAAATGGTTTTGATAAGAAATGGTTTCTAATTATTTTGTTACAAATAAAAGATGCAATCACCCTGAAAGTTTATCTCTTGTTACTATATGGTTGAATCTTTCATTTCCATTGTTATTTTATTTTGGTTATGTATATTATAGCACTTGTTGAGCATTTGGCTCACCACTTGCTTTCACCCTGATATTTAAGCTAACAGATATGGTTAGATTCAAGCAGACATCACGTAAGACTTGTGATACCGATTCGTATGTTCGAGCTTGGGTAGATTAGTGATCGTTTTGTGTGAGGACTCGATATTGAAATCAGGTTGTAATAGTTAATAGTATTGGGCTGTTTCAAACCCTAAACTGTAAGATCTTGGATTCGGTATAGTTATTTCCTTTTGTTAACTATTGTAATTATTCGTATAGTGTCTTTTGTTAAAGTTGGGGTGTGACAGGTTTTTGTATCAGAGCTACGGTTTAGAGTCCCTGGACAGCGCAAATAGGTTATAGGATATATGCATAGGTTATAGAATATTATGCGAGAGTGTGAGTATAGGTTAAGTGAATCTATCATTAATTATTGTCTTATATATATATATATATCTATGCATTGTTTGGCAGCAAAGGGCGCATTCCTCATCATCCTCTGAACCGACTGACACAATTGCTTTCTCCGTGTATGCTGAGTTAAGGCTTGAGTTCGATAGGCTTCAGGGCAAGTACGATCGACTATTAGAGCGATTGAAGAACGTGTATCCGGACAGCCGAAATTATGGAGGAAAGCCTAAGGAGCAGATGACTGTGAGACTTGAGACTTTGGTTCAGTACGTTAACACTAAGCTTGATGAGATGCCACCGCATCGAGACCATACCGGCTAGTATACTATCCAGATTATTGTGGACGAGCTCCAGAGTATCGTGAAGACGCTTCGTGAGGAGAAGACTACCGGACCCTGTTCTGATGGAGTGGAGCCTTAGTTCCTTTCATTAGCCACTTTTCATGTTGTTGTGATGTTGGATTTTGTAGAAATCCCTGTTGTTTTCCTTTAAATTTAAGCATGTTATCCCTAGATTCAGACTCTATTTTGATCTTGATGTACCTTGATCTTAATTTTGATAATTATGCATTATCGTTCTATTTGCTTTCAATTGTTCTTATACTTTATATGCATCACCCCTATTGTTTTATTTGAAATCCCATCGTATATATAAATATAATTACTTGGGACACCCTAATCTTGAATTATTTGTATTGTTCATACCTATTTTGATATAACTTTTATTTCAGGATCATGCCACCTAAAAAGAACCCGACAACAACTTCTACCACAGATCCTAATAATTCTTCGATTGCTGGAAACCTTACAACAGCAAACAAATGCTATAGCTCAACAACAAAGAACTCTTGAACAACAATTTGAAAACCAAGATAACCATGAACCACATCAACCACCTGATCCACCAGTACCACCTCGACAAGTTGTCACTTTCAAAGCTTTTCAGAATGTGAATCCACCTTTATTTCATGATACCACTGATCCAGTAATAGCTAACACATGGATTAAGGAAATGGAAAGAGCTTTTGAATTTGTACAGCTAGGAGAAGATCAAAAGACGCCATATGATACTTACTTTCTGAAAGGTGAAGTCATCTATTGGTGTGATTCGGTGAAAGCTATGGAGGCAAATCAGCCAGTATCTTGGGAAAGGTTTAAGAAGTTATTTCTGGAAAAGTATTACCCTAAGTATATACAGAATCAGATGGAGCTTAAATTTCTTGAATTAAAGCAAGGAAGTATGTCTGTATTGGAGTACGAGAAGAAGTTTATGGAGCTGTCAAGGTTTGTGACGAAATATGTGAACACTGAGGAGGAAAAAGCAAAGAGGTTCCAACAAGGATTAGAGCCTTGGATTAGAGATAGAGAGGCTATGTTTGAGCTTGATACTTATGCTATAGTAGTACAGAAAGCTGCTCTGAGTGAGAGTAATGGGATGCAGTCAAGGAAAGAAAAGGATAACAAGAAGAGAAAAGTTCCATTTTATGGAAAGAAGTATAAAGCCGAAAGCTCACAAGAAAGGAGTATGAAAAGGACTGGATTCCACAAAGGTGGAAATTTTTAGAAGAAGGGAAATTTGAATAAGAGACCAGGCCCTAAGGGGAACAACTAGGCAAGCCAAGGGCAAGTTAGAGAAAATAGATTTCAGAGACCAAAGTACAAGCACTATGGAAAAAGATACCCAAGAGTGTGTAATAAGCTAAACATGACATGTTTTAGATGCAACCAGAAGGGACACATGGCTAATGAGTGTAAGGTACCGAAGCCGAGAGTTACATGCTATAAGTTTGGAAAGACTGAACATATAGCTAGGGAATGCAAGTCAACTGGACCAGTAAAGACTTTGATGATTGTGGCAAGTACTAGTGCACACATGCCAGCTGAGGTATTGGCATTACCTCCACCATCTACATCAACTCCACAAGCAACATCAAGGACATTTGATTTAAAGATGAAGGACGCTGTTCAGAATTATAAGGTGATAGCAGGTAAACTTTTAATGAATAATGTTGAAGTTAAGGTAGTGATTGATTCTGGAGCTACTAGATCTTTTATATCAGAAACTTTTGTTGATAAAAATGTTATAAAATGATCTTGAACGAGGTAATAGATGTGGTAATTGCCAACCAATAGAAGATTCATGTGAGTCAATTCTATCCTAAGTGTGAGATTGATATTTTGGGGAATAAATTTTTAGCAGACTTGATACTTTTCAAGTTAGGGGAGTTTGATATAATCTTAGGCATGGATTGGTTAGGAGAGAATAACGCTCAGATAAATTGTAAATCTAAGAAAGTGTATTTAAAGATGGAGAATGGAGAGAAAGTGGTAATTAAGAGTCAGAGGCAAGAGCGACTGTTTCTTACAATCGTCCAGGCTAAGAAACTGCTTAGGAAAGGTTGCGAATCCTTCTTAGCCTATATAGTAGATTCAGGAAGAGAGAGCCTCAGCATGGAAGATATTCCCGTAGTCAAAAAATTTCCAGATGTGTTTCTAGATAAACTACCAGGTTTACCGCCAGATCGACAAATTGAGTTTGAGATCAACCTTGCTCCAGGCATGGAACTAGTTTCGAAGGCACCTTATAGAATGGCACCAGCAGAAATGAAAGAGTTGCGAGCCAGCTGCAAGAATTGTTAGACAAAGGAGTGATACGGCCAAGTACGTCGCCATGGGGAGCACATGTTCTATTTGTAAAGAAGAAAGATGGAAGCATGAGGTTATGTATAGACTATCGGGAGTTAAGTAAGATGATGATTAAGAACCGTTACCCGCTACCAAGGATAGATGATTTATTTGATCAGCTGAAAGGAGCTAAGTGTTTTTCCAAGATTGATTTAAGATCAGGATACCATCAATTGAACATCAAAGTAGAAGACATCCCGAAGACAACATTCAGGACAAGATACAGACATTATGAATTCTTAGTAATGCCTTTTGGGTTGACTAATACCCCTGCAGCATTTATGGATCTGATGAATCGGGTATTTAAAAAGTATTTGGACAAGTTTGTAGTGGTGTTCATTGATAATATTCTTATCTATTCAAAGTCAGAAGAAGAACATATGCAGCATCTATGGATAGCATTAGAGATACTCCGATAAGAGAAGTTGTATGCCAAGTTTTCTAAATGTGAGTTCTGGTTAAAGGAAGTTCAATTTTTGGGACATGTTATTGGAAGTGAAGGAGTTAAAGTAGATGCGGCAAAGATTGAGGTAATTATGAGTTGGGAGAGACCAAAGACACCTATGGAAGTGCGAAGTTTTCTAGGATTGGCGAGATACTATAGAAGATTTGTTAAAGATTTCTCAAAAATCGCCACGCCATTGACTAAGTTGACTAGGAAGAATCAAAAATTTGAATGGAATGCAGTATGTGAAGATAGTTTTCAAGAATTGAAAAAGAGGTTGGTTACAGCTCCGGTGTTAGTATTACCGGAAAATCAAGGAGATATTGCGATTTTCAGTGATGCCTCACATAAAGGTCTGGGTTGTGTGCTAATGCAACACAACAAGGTGATTTCGTATGCGTCAAGACAACTAAAACCACATGAATTGAAGTATCCTATACATGACTTGGAATTAGCAGCTATAATATTTGCACTTAAGATTTGGAGACATTACCTTTACAGAGAAAAGTGTGAGATCTACACGGATCACAAGAGTTTAAAGTATATTTTCACTCAGAAGGATCTCAACATGAGGCAAAGGAGATGGTTGGAATTGATTAAGGACTATGATTGCTCGGTAAATTATCATCCGGGAAAGGCGAACGTGGTAGTTGATGCTTTGAGTAGGAAGGAGAGGTTGAATATATGGTAGAAATACCAAAAGAATTATCTGAAGAAATTAAGATATTTGAATTAGAACTTTGTGATTGCGGAAAAATTGAAGAGATTTGTCATACTATGACCTTTCAACCAACATTGCTGGAAAAGATAAAGAAATGTCAGAAAGAAGTGATGAAACAGGAGAATAATCAACTGACCGGAGAAGAGATTTGTACTCAAAGGGATGAACAAGGTATACAAAGGTTTTCCTCAAGAATTCGGATTCCTCATGTAACTGAATTGAAGAATGAGATATTGCAAGAAGCTCACAATTCTAGATTTTCAATCCATCCAGAAAGCACCAAGATGTACCAGGACTTGAAGCAGAACTTTTGGTGGCCAAATATGAAGCGAGAAGTAGCAGAATGGGTTGCGAAGTGCTATACTTTTCAGAAAGTGAAGGCATAACATCAAAGACCAAGCGGATTAATTCAGCCCTTAAAGATTTCAGAATGGAAGTGGGAAAACATTGCCATGGACTTTATAATAGGATTACCACGAAAGAAATCCGGACATGACGCTATATGGGTTATAGTTGATCGCCTTACGAAGTCGGCACATTTTCTTCTAATTAATGAAAATTCTTCATTGGACAGATTGGTCCATCTGTATGTGCGTGAAATCGTATTACGACATGGTGTACCTATATCGATAGTTTCCGACAGAGATCCATGATTTAACTTGAGATTCTGGAAGCAATTTCAAAAAAGTCTTGGCACAAAGTTAAACATGAGTACAGCGTATCATTCGCAGAATGATGGTCAAAGCGAAAGGATAATTCAAATAATTGAAGATATGTTGCGTAGTTGTGCGATTGATTTTGTAGGAAGTTGGGACGACCACTTGCCATTGGTAGAGTTCTCCTATAACAACAGCTATCACACCAATACTGGCATGCCACCATACGAAGCTTTATACGGACGAAAGTGCAGATCACCAACCAGTTGGGATGAAGTGGGAGAAGGAAATATTCTAGGCCCGGAACTGGTGCAACAAATGCATGAGACAGTCAAATTGATTAAGAAGAGATTACTTGCTGCTCAAGATAGGAAAAGGAAGTATGTAGACCCTGCTCGTAAGGATATCAGATTCCAAGTAGGTGAAGCCGTATTACTGAAGGTATCATCAAGGAAAGGATTGTCTAGATTTGGCAAGAAAGGGAAGTTAGCACCTAGATATATTGGTCCTTTTGAAATTCTGAGTCAAGTAGGGAAAATGGCCTATGAATTAGCTTTGCCGCCTCAGTATCAGCATGTGCATAATGTGTTTTATGTGTCATTTCTCAAGAAGTATAATCCTCATGCCAACCATGTGATAGAGTATGAACCTATAGAGATTCAGGCAGACTTGTCATTTGTGGAGCAACCTGTCAAAATACTCGACTGGCAAGAGAAGAGTCTTAGAAATAAGTTGGTCAAGTTGGTAAAGTACTTTGGAGGAATCCCAAGTTTGAAGAGTCAACGTGGGAACTAGAGTCGGATATGCATAGCCGGTATCCTTACTTATTCTCCTAGATTCTGGGGACAGAATCCTTTAAGGGGGAGAGGATGTAACGACCGGTATTTTTAAATCTTATCTATATATAATTGTGTGTTTATAATTGAGATTTAAATTATGTGAAATTATAAATGTTGGTGATCTATATGTTGAGTGCCTATAAATTTATTGTTTAATGTATTAGTTTATATAAAAAAAATTGAAAGGAAAATCTTATTAATTAGTATTTTAAATGATAATCAAAAGTATTTCATTCTATATGAAAAATCGATTTTTAAAATCTTTTAACAACATATTTTCAAATCTTATATCATTAAATTTCTAAAATCATAAGCTATTTTAGAGTTAATTGCACTTTGCAACCCCTACCTTTCATTAAATAACAAAACTATATACTTACTTTCAAAAATACAGTTTGCAACCCCTAACTTTAGACATCAAATACAATATGCATCCCTTTAACCATTTTGTTAAAAATATTTATATTGTGGAGGGTAAAATTGAAATTCAGCAAAATATTTAAATAATAATTTCAATTTTTTTTAAATTAAACTAAAATTTAGAATTTCAAATTATAAAAATAATATTAATGTCAATTATTTTATTACTCAGTATAATTTTTAAAATTTTAAAATTTAGATATATTTAGAAACTTTATGATTATATACATAAACATATATTTTACTTAATAAATATATTTTAAGTATTTAACATTATGATTAATTTAGAGTATTACAGATAGAAAATAACTATAATTTTTTTCATGTAAAAAATGCATTAAAATAAATATTTTAATTAATCTAAAATTTTAGTTATTAATATTAACACCTCAATTTCAATTTTATAATCGCAAGGGATGCATGTTGTAGTTGATATTGAAAGTTAAGGGTTGCAAACTGTATTTTACAAAGTAGGTATACTGTTTTGATTTTAAATGAAAGATGGGGGTTGCAAAGTGCAATTAACTCGCTATTTTATAATATATATTTTGTGATTTATGGAAGTGCAAATATATTTATAGAAATTGCATGGATTAGTTAATTTTTAATTTGCAATTTACTTAGTTGCTCATGCATGCATTTTGCTCCCTATTCAAGTTAAGGGCAAACTTGGAAATTCCAACCCCACTAAGTACTATTTCACTAACCAAGTTACTTCTTTGTCCTTGCATGCAAATTTTCACAAGCTTGCTAGAAGGTCACTTTTATCAATTCTCAATTCCATTCACATTTTAGTCATAATAAAACCAAAAACCAAAGGCAAGTGGTGATCATTCTCACCACCACATCACACTCACTCTCCCTCCTCTTCTCTCTTCTCACTCTCTCGGCTTACTCTCGGCCGAAGCCCCCTCCCCCCTTTTTCCTTCATTTTTCATTCAAACATCCACCCTCCATTAAGTAATCTCACTTCCCATATATTGTTCATTTATAATCCAAGGAGATTATGATAAAAAACCCATGTTTTGATCTTGCATGGTAGTGTTTTGTTAAACTCAAAGTGAAAATCCTTGATTCTTTTGAATCTAAGGCTTTCACCATGAGATATATTATCACGGGGTTGAAAATGGCTAGACATGAGTGTGTCACACTTATGCAAATGTTGTTTTCACCCTAATCGATTCGGCCATGACTTGTTAGGAGCCGAATGGATGGTGTTCTTGTAGCTTTGATTGATTTTTGTATATTTATGTGATAATAACATGGATTTGGGAATAAAAACTTGATAAAACTCTTTGAATGCTAAGTGATCATATTAGTTATGGTTAATACTAGGCTTGCATGTTGATTTTATGATGAAATTTATATGGAAACCATAGTGTTTTTGGCTTGTAAGTTCGAAAGCATGCATGCATAGGTTCAAGTCATGATTTTCAAAAGTTCTTGATCATTTGGATTGATTTTTGTTAATAAACTCTAATTTAAGTTGAGTTAAGATATTGACTATGATTTGTGCTCTTTGTTATGTGATTTTAATTCGTATATATATGGAGGATTTAAGTTGTTATTTTCGAAATTGTAATGACTTGTAAATAGTGTATTGTTTTAACTCTTATTTTGCTATATTGCACCTTAGGTAAGGATGATCTCCACCAAGCCAATATTGTGTGTGGGAGTGCTAGTTCAGTAGGTTACCTTGGTTGAGGGTTAGTTTGGGTTTTGGTTGATGTTTGGTTAGGTTTTTCAAGTGGGAAATCATAGTGGAAAGGGTACATTAAATACTGCAGATTTTCAGTTTGGTAACATGAGGTTTATGGTGAGATTTGACCTTATCATTGTAATGCACTTTGAGGCCCAAGTCACCAGAAGCTATTACTAGGGGTATACTTCAGTTTCCAGATGTTTGTTAGAGGCTTGTAGGTTGTTTGGTTAGGTGCACGAGTGGAAACACTAAATCTGTCTAGCAGGGAACAATTTTTCTACAACCTAGAAATGAGGAGTTTTGACCATGTCATGGGTAGGCCCTCACTAGGACTTGGTTGGCCATAGTTATAGGGAGTGTCAGAGGTGTTCTTCCAGCCATAGTTCATAGGAATTGAGTTAGAAACAGGTGTTACAAGTTAGTGCAAATCAGGATACTTTTCTGTCTAGAAAACATGGGAACCTTGGAATTTAAGCTTAGGCCTAGGGAGGCCCAAGCTAGGCCTTTAAGTCACACCAAGTTTGGGAGTTGCCTTATGATCAGAAGAGTCTAGTGTAGAAGTTTAGGAGGTTAAATTGAGGTCTAAGGGTGTCAACTTCACTCAAGAAACCATTGATGTCATCCTGAAATTACTATATTGAGCACATTCACTTATCGCGTAGTTTTAGAGAATTTATGAGTGAGGACTAGGTTGACTATCATAGTTGTAAGATAGTATAAGGTCAGTAGAGTGTAAGGCCTAAGTCAGGGTCAATAAAAACTTGATGGTTTAGAAAAGGCACTTCAAGTTATGAGGTCAATATTGGGAGTTTTGACTAGTTTAGCACAACTAAGTGACTTAAGTAAGTGGAGTGAGATCATCCAGGCTTAGTGATGCAATATAGTGTGTTGATATATTATTATGTACTTAAATGTGTTATGTGAGCATATGTGGCTATGTAAACTATTATGCTTATAAGGTAATTGTAAGCATGTATGTGTATATAGGCCTAAGTACCAATGTGCTTAATTTCGGTTTATAATTAGGTTGAGTTAGTGATAATAGATTATAATGAGGTTATTATTATTTTGTGTAGGCTCACCAGACGAGGGTAAACTTGCCATGAAAGTCGAGTAGAGCTCCCAGTTGCTCCCACCTTCCAGTCAAGTCAAGCCTTTCTCAAGGCAAGTATTCTAACCTATCTTTTTGTGTTTACACTGGAAGTGTGTGTTAACCTAGCTTTAATATATGATGCGAGTATTCCAATTCACCTTGATATACATGTATACATGACCCAAGTGGTTTCAAATTTATCTTTTGTATTATATACAACTACCATGAACCCTCAAGTATCTATTGCAAGTAGTTTAATTTTACTTGAAGATTGCTATGCAAGTAATTCAAAAGTCATACCATGCTAGTATTCCAAAATAATTGTGATGCTGAACCCTGTATAAGCTGTATTTAGTAACCTTATCTTGAAACTTAATAGTTAGTTATTCCTCAAAGTTGTTCATATATGCTTGATAACTCCATTCTTATCCTTAAACTATGAGACCCTATTATACTTTGAACTGATACTCACCTTCTTTATATTTGAATACCTATGTATTATCTGGAACCACTACATTAAACCTAGTTTGACTTAGTTCCTTTATACTATCCAATAACCCTGTTAAACCGCAATACCAAATCCCTTGTGAATAGAAACTTTGCAATTCCATTCAATAAGGTATCAGTCTAATTGATCATTGCCTTAAAGTTTATTGAACCTATTTCATGTACTTCGAAGTTGATCTAGATACCTTGATAAAGACGTTCACTAATTAAGAAATTAACCATCACTTGGCATCGGTTTTTAAAATAAACAGTTAAAAATGGATTTTCAGTCCCAAAGGGGGACAAATGTTTTCTTTAGATAGTGGATCTGGACTGAGATGCAAGTCCTTTCCGCTTTTAAATTATAGGCTTAAAGGTTGCCTAGGGATCCCATTAATGTTCTAGAACCCAGCGAGGTTCGGGATTACTTAGCGGTTGATCACCGGCTGTAATCCGTAGCGTCATAAAATGGTTTTGATAAATAAATGGTTTCTAATTATTTTGTTACAAATAAAAGATGCCATCACCCTGAAAGTTTATCTCTTGTTACTATATAGTTGAATCTTTTATTTCCATTGTTGTTTTATTTTGGTTATGTATATTATAGCACTTGTTGAGCATTTGGCTCACTACTTGCTTTAACCCTGATATTTCAGCTAGCAGATATGGTTAGATTCAAGCAGACAACATGTAAGACTTGTGATGCCGATTCGTATGTTCGAGCTCAGGTAGATTGTTAGATATATTTGATAATTTCATGTCTAATATGATTTGTGTTTAGTTTTCAGATCTTACTTAAACAGGACAAATCACTACTTAACTGGAAATCAACACTTATACTGAAGTGAAAACTTAAGTTGTCAGAACTTAAGTTATCAGGAGATATTTATCAGAAGATAATATCAGGACTTAATGAGACTTTCAGATAAGGAAGGCGGCTGATTGAAAGGAAAGAAGATCAAGATAAACGCAAGAAGAGATATGCATGAAGAAGGAATTCTATGAAGAATAGAATACTTGGAAGAAAAGATAACTAGTTGATATATTTTAGGAAGCAGAATTATATTCCATATTAATTAGTGATTATCTTGTAACTGTGTAGTATATAACACATACATAGGGTTTACACTATATGTGTTATCATTATCGAGAATAATATTCATTGTAATCCTAACAGCTCTCGTGATAAGTTGTTCATCACCGAGAGAGGACAGTTCCATATTGTAACAGAGTTTATTGTATTGAATAAAATCTGTTTTCTGTTACTTGAGTTCTTTAATTCGACTTGATTATACTAAACACTGTATTCAACCCCCTTCTACAGTGTGTGAGACCTAACAAGTGGTATTAGAGCAGATCTGTTAACACACAAACAGTTTAAGATCCAAAATCAATCATGTCTGAAGCAGAAACTCCAACCAAGTCCACCAAAACTGAAGAAACTCCAAACACTCAAATCCATAGTCGATATGAGACTATTAGAGTTCCCATATTGAAACCATCTGAATATCCCATATGGAAGGTGAGGATGTCTATGTTTCTGGAAGCTACAGATCCAGAATATCTTGACAGAATCAATGAAGGACCACACAAGCCAACCAAACTCGATGTTACAGTTGCAGGTGAACCGGCAAAGTCTATACCAAAGGAGAAGAGTGATTACACAGCTGAAGATATCTCTTCAATTGCTAAGGATGCTAAGGTACAACACTTGCTGCATAGTGCTATTGATAATGTCATGTCAAACAGGGTAATTAACTGCAAGACTGCAAAGAAGATATGGGAAGCCTTGGAGACAAGATGCCAGAGAACTGATTCAATTAAGAAAAACAGGAAGACTATACTCACTCAAGAGTATGAGCACTTTGACTCAAAGTCTGATGAGTCATTAACTGGCTTATATGACAGATTTGTCAAACTCTTGAATGATTTGTCACTAGTTGATAAGGAATATGATCTTGAAGATTCAAATCTTAAATTCATGTTAGCTCTTCCTGAAAATTGGGATTTGAAGGCCACAACTATAAGAGACAACTACAATCTTGAAGAAACAACTCTTGATGAAATTTATGGGATGCTCAAGACTCATGAACTTGAGATGGAACAAAGAAGCAAGAGGAAAGGAGGAAAGTCAAGGATAGTTGCTCTTAAGTCTGAGGAGGAATCTCCCAAAGCAGCTACCTCAAGGAAAGGCAAGGGAAAAGCTCTCATCACAAAGTCTGATACTGAGTCATCAAGTTCTGATAGTGATGATGACTCAGAAACTGAAAGCTTGCCTGAGATGGATGCTGATGAAGAGATGATGAAGCTGTGTACTCTTATGGTGAAAGGAATCACAAGGATTGCATACAGAAAATTCAGGAAGGGAAAGAAATTTTCCAGGAAAGATGCAAGTTCTGATAAGAAGAGTTTCATAAAATTTGAAGGCAAAGGAGGAAAGTCTGACAGAGGAGATTACTCAAATGTCAAATGCTACATCTGTGGTGAGAAAGGCCACATATCTCCTGATTGCAAGAAAGTGAAGAGTGACAAAGGCAAGGCTCTTGTCACAAAGAAGAAAAGCTGGACAGACACTTCAGATTCTGAAAGTGAGGAGAACTATGCCTTGATGGCAAATGCTGATAGCAGTTCTGATGCTGCTGAGTTAAAGGTACCTCAAACTACTTATGCCTTTCATACTAATGATATTAATGAGTTGAGAAGATATCTTAAAACCATGTTCATTAGTTATAGAGATCAAACTTTAACATGTGAAAGATTAACTTCTGAAAATCTTGCTTATAAGAAGATGAATGACTATTTAGAAAAAGAGTTAGTCATGTTCCATCAAACTCAGAAAGATAGAGATGATGCTTTTTATGTTAGGGATGAAGTACTTAAAATGAATGAATCTCTAAAAACTGAGTTAGAAAAGGAAAGAGAGATTATCAGGACTTGGACTAACTCTGGCAGAACAACTCAGAATTTGTTAAGTAGCGAAAACTGGAAAGAAGGCTTAGGTTATGGAGATGATAAGAATGATAAGGGAACTGTAGAGATTGAGCCTAAAGTTGTTAAACAAAAGTCGAAGGTAAATCATGTTAAGTTTGTAGCTGTAAAGTCTGATAATGATAAATCAGAAGTTAAAGAGAAATTAACTTCTGACAAACCAAAATAGGGTAAGCCAACTGAAGTAAACATAGGTTTAATGACAAAGAAGCAGCTTAAGCATAAGCTGAAAGATGTTAAGAATGTAAACAAGGTAAAGCCACCTAGGAAAAATAGGAATGGAAAGGAAGGTGTGAATAAAAGTAATGATTATAAGCCCGTTCCTAATGCTCCTAGAAAGAAATGTCATAACTGTGGAAATTCTAACCATCTGGATTCTTTTTGCAGGAAGAATAAGAACATAAACTCCTTACCTTCAAAGTCAGGAGTTAACAGTCAGTCTGTTAGATATAGGCCACAAAATCCCTGTTTTCATTGTGGTAGTTTATTGCATTCCATTTATACTTGTAAGGAATATCATAGTTTAACTATGATTATTATCAAATAAAACCTTCTTTAAAGAAAGTTAGTATTGTTCCTTCTAGTGTAAGTTCTGATGCAAAGTCTGATACTGTAAATGCTGATAAGAAAACTGTTAACATAAATTACGATGCTAAATCCGCTACAAATGTTAACAAACTTAATAAGGCCAAAGGATCCAACCAAGTCTGGGTCCTTAAAACTAATCATTAATGGTCTTTGTGATTGCAGGGCAACAGGAAAAACATCCTAGGTCTGGACAGTGGATGTTCAGGACATATGACTGGAAATAAAGCCCTGCTATCAGACTTTG